>NC_137873.1:8917609-8997609 GCF_963924005.1 Protomyctophum bolini | reverse complement strand
CTTATTGTAAATTGTCAATTGTTTTAAATGTATTTCATCTTGGACTATAGTGATATTAATACAAAATCATGATCAGAGTAATATGTGTCTCTAACTTCAATTTTTGTAATAATACTTTCAAATTTGTTCAAATATACATGATCTAAAATACTTCTGAAATCTGTAGTTGGATTTGTATTTAATTGTTTAAAGCCTAATCTTGACATGAAGGTCTTTATAGTTCTATCTTTTTCAGTATAATGGTCTTCATTGAAATATCCTATTATCATAATTGCAGAAGTCGGAGATGATAGATACTTTACCATGTTTTCGAGAAATGTGTTTAATTTCGAAAGGTCTGTTTTAGGTGATCTGTACATAAGATTGATATATAGATCTTTATCTTTTACATGTATACATACGTGTTCTACTCTTTCTAATATCCGGATTTTATTTTGAATTATTTCAATGGCAATATCTTCTTTTATAGCAAACATAACTCCCCCACCTATATCATATTCTCTGTCATTCCTGATTGTATTGTAATTGGTGTTCATTGTTTTTAAAAGTAATGTTATTATTTTTCTTTAAGTGTGTTTCAGTAAAAGCTATTAGATCCAACATTTCGAGTAGGGAATCTGAGTTTATATCTTGTAAATGTGTTAGATAACCTCTGATGTTCAGATATAGTATACGTATGACTATAGCTCTAAATAATGACGTAAGACATACGTATACATATACATATACTATATAGAGTATGTAGTTGTAAGTTGATTAGCGGTATACTGTGGTTACTTTGCACCAAAACGTGACAGCCGTCGTGCCATTTGATGCGTATGCAAGAAAAACAGCAAATCTGTGCCTGGTTTGCTGGGACCAGATTACACAAATGACCATATTTCTTACGTCATCATTGAGAGCTAGTCATTCATATACACACCACGTACTCTGGTCCCAGCAGATCAGGCACAATTTGCTATTTTGTTTTTACTGATTATGTATATAGTATACGTAAGACTCTAAATGATGACGTAAGACATATGGTAATTTGTGTAGTCTGGTCCCAGCAAACCAGGCACAGATTTGCTGTTTCTTTTTGCATACACATCGAATGGCGCGACGGCTGTTACGATGAAGAGACCGGGCGAAATTATTACTTGCGCGCTCTGCTTGCGCAAGTAACAAAAGTCGACTACCTATTTTCACTGACAAAAACAAATGGAAACTAAATGAAAACTATGCTACGATGACTAAAACTAAGACTAAATATACTGTAAATTCTGTCGACAAATAAAAACTAGACTAAAATGTTAGGAAGGGACTATAGTGGACAAGAGATCCACTATAAGTCATTTTACACTTGGTTGCATGCTGAAAATAGCCGATCTACAAGCTCACAACGCGTCAGCAAGTGTAAAAACAGTCATTACGACGGCATCAAGACCCGCCAAAATACATTTTAGTCGATTAAATCAACTGTAGATTTAGTCGACTAAAATCTTATGACATATCAGCTCTATTTATATTTAAACCGGTTGAAAATCACCACTAGAGTCTTAAAATAAATCTCTAATGGGGGTCCCTGACATATCTCTTCTAATGGGGGTCCCTGACATATGTCTTCTGATGGGGGTCCCTGGCATATATCTTCTAATGGGGGTCCCTGGCATATCTCTTCTAATGGGGGTCCCTGACATATCTCTTCTAATGGGGGTCCCTGGCATATCTCTTCTAATGGGGGTCCCTGGCATATCTCTTCTAATGGGGGTCCCTGACATATCTCTTCTAATGGGGGTCCCTGACATATCTCTTCTAATGGGGGTCCCTGACATATGTCTTCTGATGGGGGTCCCTGACATATCTCTTCTAATGGGGGTCCCTGACTGGCATATCTCTTCTAATGGGGGTCCCTGGCATATCTCTTCTGATGGGGGTCCCTGACATATCTCTTCTAATGGGGGTCCCTGACATATGTCTTCTAATGGGGGTCCCTGACATATGTCTTCTAATGGGGGTCCCTGGCATATCTCTTCTAATGGGGGTCCCTGACATATGTCTTCTAATGGGGGTCCCTGGCATATCTCTTCTAATGGGGATCCCTGACATATCTCTTCTAATGGGGGTCCCTGACATATGTCTTCTAATGGGGGTCCCTGGCATATCTCTTCTAATGGGGGTCCCTGGCATATCTCTTCTAATGGGGGTCCCTGACATATGTCTTCTAATGGGGGTCCCTGGCATATCTCTTCTAATGGGGGTCCCTGACATATCTCTTCTAATGGGGGTCCCTGACATATCTCTTCTAATGGGGGTCCCTGACTGGCATATCTCTTCTAATGGGGGTCCCTGACATATCTCTTCTAATGGGGGTCCCTGACATATCTCTTCTAATGGGGGTCCCTGACATATCTCTTCTAATGGGGGTCCCTGACTGGCATATCTCTTCTAATGGGGGTCCCTGACTGGCATATCTCTTCTAATGGGGGTCCCTGACTGGCATATCTCTTCTAATGGGGGTCCCTGACTGGCATATCTCTTCTGGCTCCCTCCACTGGCTCCCGGTCGCTGCCCGCACAGAATACAAAACCCTGATGCTGGCATTCAAAGCAACCAAAGGTATGGCTCCCCCATATCTTGCAAGTATGATCGAACCCTACAAACCCTCCCGCTCACTCAGATCAGCCAACGCAGGGAAGCTGGAAGTACCCTCACTAAAAACGCCGGGACAACGCTCCACACGTCCCAAACTCTTCTCCCTTCTGGCTCCAAAACTGTGGAATGCACTTCCCATTGCAGTCAGAACTGCAGCATCACTCCCAATCTTCCGCCGTAGTCTGAAAACCCACCTTTTCAGACTCCATCATGGCCCATAGCACTTACCCCACCCCCTTAGATAGCAATTCTAGTAGTCATAGCACGTCATAGTACATATGTGTAGCATAGTAGTATAGATGTATAGCTTATATGTATAGTTTCATTATAGATATTCCACTGTTACTTTCTTAGCTACGCATGTTTCATGATAAATTTCTTTATGTGATGTATTCCCATGCTTTTGTTCTTGCTTAATGTAAGTCGCTCTGGATTAAGAGCGTCTGCTAAATGCCTAAATTGTAAATTGTAAATTGTAATGGGGGTCCCTGACATATCTCTTCTAATGGGGGTCCCTGACATATCTCTTCTAATGGGGGTCCCTGACATATCTCTTCTAATGGGGGTCCCTGGGGCTAATCAGTGTGAATTTGGGGGTCCTTATGACGTGACAAAGTTTGGGAACCACAGACCACTGAGTAAAGGCCTTTCACTGATATGTACTTAATGTTCTGCTGCCCCCGTCTGGCCACAGGCAGGTACTACAGAGGTATAAGAAAAATGAAGAGTTGATCGATAAGTGGTACAATACATAGCCTAGTATACATAAATATAACTATTTATTTATTGACAAATTGCTTTTTATTAAGACCAAAAAAAAGAGGACAAAATTAAATATAAATGAAAACAAAGCAAAATGCAAAAAAAACCCTACAATAAACGAATTAATTAAATTGTAATTATAATGACATAGCCTACTATATTATTTAAATACCCTTAGTTTTTGCGTTTTTTAGCGGCAAAAACCTGGCCATTTTTTCCCTCCCACGATGATATTAAGTCCTCTCAAAACATAAAGGAAACATTTTTACGAAATGTAATTCAACTATTAAATGTAAATTAAATGTAATTAAACTAGCTCAGTGACCAGCTCTATTTATATATAAAATACACTGGAGTCAATGAGAGCTCAGCTCTATTTATATATAAAATACACTGGAGTCAATGAGAGCTCAGTGACCAGCTCTATATATAAAATACACTGGAGTCAATGAGAGCTCAGTGACCAGCTCTATTTATATATAAAATACACTGGAGTCAATGAGAGCTCAGTGACCAGCTATATATAAAATACACTGGAGTCAATGAGAGCTCAGTGACCAGCTCTATTTATATATAAAATACACTGAAGTCAATGAGAGCTCAGCTCTATTTATATATAAAATACACTGGAGTCAATGAGAGCTCTATGACCAGCTCTATGTATATATAAAATACACTGGAGTCAATGAGAGCTCTATGACCAGCTCTATTTATATATAAAATACACTGGAGTCAATGAGAGCTCTATGACCAGCTCTATGTATATAAAATACACTGGAGTCAATGAGAGCTCAGTGACCAGCTCTATGTATATATAAAATACACTGGAGTCAATGAGAGCTCAGTGACCAGCTCTATGTATATATAAAATACACTGGAGTCAATGAGAGCTCAGCTCTATTTATATTTAAAATACACTGGAGTCAATGAGAGCTCAGTGACCAGCTCATAAACAAACACTATTTATGAATGACTGAGACCTTTTTTTCAAAGTAATCGCTTCTGGAAAATAACAGAAGACATGTAACATTATTGTCTGCTGTGTTGCTTTTCGATGTGTACACTGTGTACTTTTATAGAGGTGTGGTATCTAAAGAGTATACAAAGCACCTTTCTGAACGTACCAAGTAGGCTATCGCAAGACGTCCCACCGTGTCGTCCTGTCTGGCAGAATTAAATAATGTTTATTATGAGCTGGTCTAGCCGGCTGGCTCCATTCACGGACATGTATTCAACTTTTCATTGAACTTCCTTCCAGTGTGAGTTTTGGGCGGCTCCATATAGTTATTATACAAGCGGCTCCCATGAAAGTGTAATGGCGCAGCCCTGCAGTCACGTGACCAATTTCCTTTCCTTCTCAAAGCTTCCTTGCTAAAAAACGTGGAAGAGACGCCCGCAACGAGCTGTTTTTGGCCGCGCATGCATGTGTGAGCTTGAGACAATCAGTTAGTGGTCACGTGGTGTCTTTTTGGACGGGCGTTCCCTCAGAATTCAACATCTGCTCTGCATTAGAAGCCTTCAGGAACCATTCAGGGATTCATTCAGGACAGAATTAGAAGCTGGTCTTGTTGACCCCAGAACAGATGGACCGTGCACAGTAGAACCGATCAGAACCGAGCCCATTTAGACCTGAGACCAGATTCTACAAAATGTCTTCTAAATCTTGACAGTTTTCTGAAAAACCTGTTTCTATATCAGTGGTTCTCAAACAACAAACAAAACATGTTTGTTGTTCCAATTTTTTGTTATGTTTTTATTTTATTTTTTAATTATCCAATGTTTTTTATTTCTTATTTTATATATTTTATTTTACTATGTTTTATTTTGAGTTAGTGTTTGTAAACAATTGTAAGTATTGCCTTTGTTAAATGTTAAATGTTTGTCTGTGTCGGACCCCAGGAAGACTAGCTTTTGTCAAGGCAAAAGCTAATGGAGATCCTTATAAACAATAAACAATGCTTCCTTCCGTCATGGCATGGAAACATAGACTGTAAAAAATATGGACAAAGCGTTCTCCGGGTCTAACATGAACGTAAAATGAAGCCTGTCAGTCCTTGTATTGTAAGTCGCCATCTTTCTAGATCCGTTTTGGCCCAGCTGGCCATTGGCTGGCCCAGACAACGAGGCGGGACTTCCCCCCTTCTTCTCCGTTGGTTTTTATTTTGACTCGAGTGGGAGGGGAATCCCGATCATAGACTGTAACGGTAGCCACGCCCCTCAGAACATACGCGGCTTTATGGTCATTCTTTTTTAAATAAATGGGTCCATCATTTTCCAAAAAGAATATTATGACATTAGAAATGAGACTTTAAACTAGTGACTGGAAGCAGAAAGTATTCAAGGTAATAGTCTAGGTGAAGTTGGGCCCAAATACATGGACTTCTATGGGGCTATGGGTTTTTCTGGGTCCAATGACAGTGCCACAACAGGCCATTATATGAACTTTCAGGAAATCCCGATTTCCTCAGTGGCTTCACTCAATATCTGTCTGACTGCCCCCCTTGGAAAGGAGAGGAAGGCATTTTGCATTTCTTCCACCATGTAGTAAAAACGCTGCATTCGTTGGTCTGGCGAGGACAGTCGTTTTACAGACGGGGTCAAAGGGCAGGGGCTGAAGCCCCCCTTTGATGTCTATTTGTGCATGTGCCTGCATGGTAGGTATAAGAGCATAAATAAACACTAAGAGGCAGAAGAAGTGGAAACTATTTATTTTCCAGCCTGTAGGAGGTCTGGCTGGCCAGACATGTGTCAGAGAACTGGAGCAAAGGGCGTCCAATAGTTTCAACATCTGGTGTTTTAGGGGCGAGGACAAACTAAATCATGGTCATATTTAATGTTATATACGTTCATTTATATCATCTCTATTAGCGGGTAATAATTATTTAGATTTTTTATATTTCCAGAGCTTTGCAAATAGCAGATCTGCTATTTGCCCTTTTTTTGTCCAAAAGTGCCCTCTTAACGGGACTTCAGCCCCTGCCCCTCCAACACTCTCTGAATGGCCCTGGGGTCCCCTGCATGGGGTAGCTGATCCTTGCATGTCTTCAATCTCTGCACGGCCCTGGGGGCCCCTGGGGCCCTGCATGTCTTCACCTCTAACACTCTCTGCACGCCCCTGGGGTCCCTGGGGGTCCCTGGGGCCCTGCATGTCTTCACCTCTAACACTCTCTGCACACCCCTGGGGTCCCTGGGGGTCCCTGGGGCCCTGCATGTCTTCACCTCTAACACTCTCTGCACGCCCCTGGGGTCCCTGGGGCCCTGCATGGGGTAGCTGATCCTTGCATGTCTTCAATCTCTGCATGGCCCTGGGGGTCCCTGGGGGTCCCGGGGGCCCTGCAAGGGGTAGCTGATCCCTGCATGTCTTCACCAACAATCGGACATTTTTCACCATGTCTATTGTTAAGATCTGTAAAGGTTTTCTTTTTCCTACGATAAGGTTTTCATTAAAAGAGGGTTAAAATACCACCATCAGCATGGTAAATCGTAAATGGAAAAATCGTAAATCGTAAATCATAAATCGTAAATGGAAATAAACAAGGAATAAACTTAAAGTCATTACTTGACAAAAGTAGAAATCAGGTACAAGGCAAGGAATAATGAATACACAAGGCAGAGCAAACTGATAAACCAACAATCACATGAGAGCATCAAGGGCTATATTATATATATATATATATATATATATATATATATATATATATATATATATATATATATATATGACCCCAGGGCCATTCAGAGAGTGTTGGAGGGGCAGGGGCTATATATATATATATCTAATTTAACATTTGTGGAGTTGGTCACCTGACCAAAAGCGGTTGACAGAAACTGGTCGACATGTTCTGTTGCCCCAACACGGGCAGAAACAAGGCCTTTTAACCAGGCTACTTGCACACACTACAACTCGCTTACAATTCGCAAACCTGGCAACACTGCCCTGTGTTCATGCTGTTGTCAGAGGCCCGCCCCCGGCTCACACGTCACTACTCTCACCGTCTCTCCGCTCGCAATCGGCAGCCATCTTGCTTTTTACTTCGATGCGCGAGTGGACATTTAATGCAAATACATTAATTATAGCTCCAGCAAGCAAACACAAACACCTCAACTCCATCTCATTGTGAATAAGAATTCCGAGGGGAAAAATAATTTTTGGAACGCCACTTTCACCCAGTATGAAGCTAAATGTGGAAGCCGTGTGTGTCACACCAAAACTGGTGACCCAGAGATTCCTGTACCGATTCTCGGGCATCTGGCCTGAGGCACTGCCTGCGAGTTGGCTCTGCGGGCGCTTTTTCCAACTCTCACTGATTTATCCAGCTCACACGTCAATCACAGTCACCAGCTCTCAGCCTGCACACACACGCACGTCTGTCTTGCGCACACGCGCACACACACACACACACACACACACACATGCAGGCTATTGCTTTTTATTTATATGGGCGAGTATTTAATGCAAATAAATTAATTATAGGTCCAGCAAGCAAATCATGATGGTCTGTAGGTCACAATTACATTCCGATTTTAGTTGTTGTGTTTTGTATGACATTTTGGCCAGTAGTTTTATATCTATCTCAGCTTTTGCCTGATAGCACACATGCTAACAGTGCTGACCACAACGTTAGCAGCATTTGATGACAGGTTGCCATAGCAACATACAGTGTGCGCAGACCTAACGTGAGCTTCTGGGACAGAAACTTGCGTTTTCATGACAGCAGCAGCTGCTGCAACCTCTGATAGCTACTGTGATAAAGATGCTAAAGCAACACAAAAACACATCCACACGCAAACCAAAACAAACCAGGGTTGCCACATATCGTGGATGTGAGAGTGAAACAAGCAACCAGGTCTATAAAAATGTTAATAGGCCAGTTCAAAGTAGGTAAATCAGAAATGGTCCGGAAATTAGTCTTAAAATAATCAATTATAGTGTTGACTGTCAAACTTTGTTGTCTAATGTTGTTTCAGAGCAGTGGAACTCAAACATTTCCATGTCAAGGACTACCAATAGATAAACAAGTCCAAAGTAGCTTATAATGATCAGACTTGGCAACACTGTCTCTAGGTTGAACGTTCTACTTTACAAGCTCACACATATGAAATATGTTTTTTTGAATCTTCAAACTGAGACATATTTTATGATAATACTGTTAGCAGTCATCATACTCCAAGAGCATACAAATGGAACCAAATGGACCCTGATTTTCCCAGAGAGCAAATGGTATCAAATGGGGGTCTGTGGCCTAATGCATTTCAAACTGGGGGTTCTTGGTATTATATTCTCTGCATATCTTATCAACTTGGGGTGAATATTTCACCACAATACTTTACTGAATATTTCACAAGAATATAACACAAGAGTCAAATGTACGGTCAAATGTAATCACAATATAAGCTACAGATGTAAATATTTATGACACAGTAAAATGTCGAAAATTAGTGCTATCCCCCCCCCACACACACACACACACACACACACACACACACACACACACGACAGGCAAGGCTGTTGTTTGCATCGTTAGCAGGCAGCAGCTACCTTGGCACTGCTCTCTGTGACTGTAGTTGTTTCACCATGTTTGCGTATTTATGAGAAATAAAAAACACTTTCTGTTATCTATTTATACAAGTGAAAAGTCGTACCCATGCTCATTCTTTGTGCTCTATCTCCGACCGAACCACACTTTCACCACACATCTCTATATGCACAATAAATTCGGCACGCTCCCCGCACTGACATAGGCTATTTTTTCGCCGTTCAAGTGTCTCATTTACTCTGGAAATATTACTTTTATGAAACACGCTGTTATTGCTCAACGTCAACAGCCTACGTCACAATCGTCATGTTGGCGTCTACCAAAATCGTCATGTTGGCGTCTACTACGCCAACTACGTTCACTTAATGGGGCCAGTCTTTCACAGTGACACACATGTTACATGAACCACGCGCCCGGGATGGTTTCTACCCCTCAATGTCGTATTTGCTGCGCCCTACGCTGTTGCCACAACACAAGGAATTTAACCACGCTACTTGCATACACTGCAACTCGCTTACAATTCGCAAACCTGGCAACACTGCCCTCTCTTACCAGCCCCGCCCCCACACTAGCTTGACAATGTCATCTCGCGCAGCACACAATCTGATCTCGCGCAGGACATTGATGAGAGACAGAAGGAACAGGAGAGATTATACGATCGCTATTTCGCTTATTCCATCTAAATCTCTTTATTTACAAAAAAAATGACTCGACGATTCCCTTAGTTACATCAACATTGTTCTTTGTCAATAATCGGATTGGGCCAAAATATCACCCTTACACCGATCACTTTGCCTATTTTCGCCACACAGCCAATTTACTTCCGCGAGCGGCCGGGCCATTCCGCCCATGCGAATGCATGGAGAAAAAAAAGAGACGAAAATCCAACTGTATCGGAGCAGTGCCACACACACACACACACTCAGTCACACACACACACACACACACACACACACACAGAGAGGAGTTGACAAGTGAGAGAACGAGACGGCTGTTGCGTTTCACCATGGCCAGTGCTGTTGTAGACAGCGACGACGATGATACACGGAAATAAGTGTGGAAAAGAAAACGACTGCCGTATCCCAAAGGCAACACGTCAAATATGGGCCAGCATCTTAGCAGACATCACAAAGAAATCGATCTGTCCAACGACGATGGTACAAAGACAACAACACAGCCAACTATATTCTTATAGAGAAAAGCTCTCAGCTAATTCGCCCCGTGCAAAACAATTAACGCACGGAGTTGCGGTCTGCATAGCTGCAGACATGCGACCACTATCAGTGGTGGCAAACGCTGGCTTTCAATATTTAATGAGAGTTGCAGAACAGCAGAACCACGTTACAAAATGCCATGCAGGTCACACATGTTTTCACTCCTAAAATGTATAAAACTAATAATACATGTGAAACGTTGCCCGTTAAAATCGTTTTGTGTAAAAGATCGTCAAATATATGGCCGTTAGTACTGTTAATTCAACATCCGGTGAGGGGAGGATACGGATTGTGTATGGAAATCAGCGCATACAGTGGGTGGGCTTTAGACCGGATGTAAGCCACATCCACTAAATGTACACTAAATAGAAATAGTATAAAATACTGCATAAAATGGTGTAGCCTACTGCAGCTATTTATAACCAGGTAGTGTATAAGTGAAATTACACACTTAAATTAGTATTTAATACTTGAACTAACAACAGATGGGTCTATATACTATTTGTCTTTTCTTCTTTTTTCTTTCATTTACTTACTTAGAGCTTAACAAGAATGTTACAAGTCATCTCATCTTAAAGAAACATTTAAAAAATGTTAGGGCATAAAACCCAAAGTTGTTAAACCTTTTCTTATTCTCATTCTGATTTGTTATTTATAGAAAAAAAATGTGACTTATTGGGAAACAAGTGTTTTTCTTTACAAACCAAGATATTGGCCTAAATTATAATGAATATAGCCCTCAATGCTGAAAAAGAAGGTTTTAAAAAAATAGATTGAAAAAATGTAATCAAACATCGAAGCAAATCGTGAGCTTCAAATCTAACATTGAATTGAATCGTGGACTAGGCGAATCGTGATAGCGAATCGAACATCGAATCGTGAGCTGCAAATCCAAAATTGAATTGAATCGTGGACTAGGCGAATCGTGACAGCCCTAATGTATACATACGCCTGCACGCACACACACGCACATGCACGCCTGTAAGGCCCCCCCCCCCCCACACACACACACCAACATGCGATTCATTAAATAACTATTTCCTTCTTCCCATAGTGCGTGGCGAAGTAACTCTGGGATTGAGTGGCCGCGTAGCGGCCACGAAATTCTAGTATATATATATATATATATATATATTGGTGACCTCTAGTGGTAGAGTAGTGACATCACATGTTATTTGTGAATCTGAAAAATAAACTAGTAGGCTATAATTCAAGATTCTTTATTATTTGTAGTATAAGGCACCATAACTGCATACATTAGACAGAATGTCCACACACAATGTGATGTTAGTTTAACTCTGAAAGTAGACATGGACATCAACATCAAGCTTTTACTGTGAAGTCTAGCTGTGTTCCATACTTAGACTGTAAACAATATAGGTTCCGTAGCTGCCAAGTGAATGCTCAAATAATTAATTCAGTCTCCCTACATAACCTGCGAGAGATTACATCTTAGATAGAAATGGTTGTATCATAGTTATAGTTTATATACACAAAGCTCATAGTAAATTCAGGGGTTTGTTTAGTGTATTCAGTATGCAGGATATAATTTCTCTTCAAATAACAGATTTTAGTAAGGGCATTTATTTGACCAATCTGGGAACTAAATCGTTACGAAGAAATGTCTTCACCAATGTGTTTCTAAAGGTGTCTAATAACATGTACTTAAAAGTTTGAAATTCAACTCCCGGGGGAAATGAAATTCAACTCCCGGGGGAAATTGAGTAATTAGCATAAATATGTGACCATACCATTAACATCCTATATAAGGCAAAAAAGTCCAAATCTCATCATTCTTTAAGTAGCATGTGACATATGAAACTATAGGGGGTTTTCATGATTCTGCATACATTCCAAGCATTAATTTTGCACAAAAACACTCCTTGGGCTAAATTAGGCCATATTCACCAAATGTGCTGACCTCATCACATTTGTGATGATGGCTATGTCCATTTTCCTCCCAAAGAGTGTTTTCTGTGCAAAACTAATGCTTGGAATGGATTCAGAATCATGAAAAACCCCTAGTTTGACATGTCACAATAATCACATGCCACTGCAACATGATGGAATTTGGGGAATGTTGGTATTGGTTTTCTATGGTGTGGTATACAAAAAATGTCCATAACTTTTTTTCCCCCCCCGAGATGTTTTCAGCAGAGCAGGCCTCTCATTCTGTGGACCTTAAAGGACCACTTCACCACTTTTCAACGCATCTTCATATAATAGGTCCTCACTAATAATCATGATGAAATGGCACGATTTTTTTCTACTCAGTCTGTGTATCATAGGAGGGCTTCTCATAGGAGGGCTGTGGGAAGTCTTCCAGTGACATCATCATTAGGCAGATTTTTTTTTAAACAAGATTTTTTTTACAAAAGTGTTTAGATTTTCGTGAGAACGATGGCTTCCATTTTCGCATTGTAACTTTTCAGGACTAGAAAGCCTGCAGTTTTTATTAGCTTGTATTCCCCACCGATGGTGTCACTGGAGGACGGTTTCTGAACTGCCCACAGTCCTCCTATGAGACACAGATCATCATCATGATTATTAGTGAGGACCTATTATATGAAGATAGGTTGAAAAGTGGTGAAGTGTTCCTTTAATGACCAAATTAATAGAAAAAAAACACAAATAAAAAGTATGGCATGACATCACAGGTCCTGTCCTATGATGATCTAAAATGGGTCTTGCACTTGTTGTTGCATACAATGTATGCAATATTATCTATTATTATGTACATTACAATACAATATACAAGTATGCTTACTTACAAGAATAAGATAGTCAGATTAGGCAGTCAGTCAACTGAAGCATCTTAATCTTATTTAGGTGTGGTCTGCTTGGTTCTTGACATTTCTCTCTCTGTAAAGCAGTTGTACTGACGTGTAAGTGTAACTTAACTTGTAGCTCTGAGAGTTTTCAGTGTTGTTGAAGATGTGCGGTCAGGAACCTTCCTCTTTGGGAGGAGTCAGAGTTTAGAATGGGAGGAACCGATCACACCACTAGCAGTGATTGGTGGGAAACTCATACACACTCAGCCCGCGCTCTCATCCGTCTCTATGATTGGTGGGGCGCACAGCCCCACACTATTCTTTACTAAGCTGAACATATAAAATATCTCGCACGCCTGTGTTTCATCACATTTCTTCGAGCTGTTATTACTCTACAACTAAACCTACAAAATGAGTGGTCGAGGAAAAACCGGAGGAAAGGTGAGGCAGAAGGCCAAGACCCGCTCATCCCGTGCCGGGCTCCAGTTCCCCGTGGGTCGTGTCCACAGGCTGCTGCGTAAAGGCAACTATGCCCAGAGAGTCGGTGCTGGCGCCCCGGTCTATCTGGCGGCTGTCCTCGAGTATCTGACCGCTGAGATCCTGGAGTTGGCTGGAAACGCTGCCCGCGACAACAAGAAGAGTCGTATCATCCCCCGTCACCTCCAGCTGGCCGTCCGCAACGACGAGGAGCTCAACAAACTGCTGGGTGGAGTTACCATCGCTCAGGGCGGTGTGCTGCCCAACATCCAGGCTGTTCTGCTGCCCAAGAAGACCGAGAAAGCCGCTAAGAAATAAACCTTCATTTCGACTGACCAAACCCCACAAAGGCTCTTTTAAGAGCCACCCACTGTCTCTATATGAGAGTCATTTCCAATATTCGGAATGCGCACTTTTATCCAGTCTGTCCACATGTCTGCAATCATAACAGCGGGTTATTGCTTAATTTCTTCAGTTTGAATGGAAAATTAGTTAAATTAAACCCACACTGCTTCGTGGTAGTTAATGCATTATTTTCCCATTTCCCTTCCCGCTCTATTCTACATGAGGTACTAAATGTTTAATGCTCCAAATGCTGTTTATGTAATGCTTGCATGATATCTAGTAATACTTTAATTTATAAGATTATATATGTTGCTGCCCAACATCCAGGCTGTTCTGCTGCCCAAGAAGACCGCCAAGAAATAAACCTGCTTTATTTCGACTGAACAAAGGGCCACCCACTGTTTCCATTTGAGAGTAATTTCCAATTTAACGTCCTAGTTACTTCCCCTAGTATTATATGTAAATACATATGAAATTACCCTACCGGTACACTGCTGCGAGTTGTCCATTTAAACAATATTATGAAGAAATTTGAATTATACAAATTGTTTTAGATCATGCTAGCAGCCGTTATGACACCGGTCCACAGAGACATTTAAATTAAGTCTATACATTATGCAATGATAAGATTCTTTAATGTTCATAATGTTGAACACCATTTACAGCAATCATTTAATAAATGCACAGTACTTAATTAAGAAGTTACATGCCTAGTCTTCGCATCGTTATTCAGCGTCAGATGACTGACCTGGAATAGCACAGTCTGTAAAGGCCATTTGCTTATAGTATTTGGATAAACCCTTTCTTGGACAAGATGGGTGGTCCTTAAAAGGACCGTTGTGTTTAGAGCAGACGGAACGGTTTACTTGGAGCTGGTGTACTTGGTCACAGCCTTTGTGCCTTCAGACACGGCGTGCTTGGCCAGCTCACCGGGGAGCAGCAGGCGGACGGCGGTCTGAATCTCCCTGGATGAGATGGTGCGGCGCTTGTTGTAGTTAGCCAGTTTGGAGGCTTCACCGGCGATGCGCTCGAAGATGTCGTTGACGAAGGAGTTCATGATGCCCATGGCCTTGGAAGAGACACCGGTGTCGGGGTGGACCTGCTTCAGGACCTTGTATATGTAGATGGCGTAGCTCTCCTTCCTTCCCTTTCTGCGCTTCTTGCCACCCTTCGTGGCGGTCTTGGACACGGCGCCCTTCTTGGAGCCCTTCTTGGGCGCTGGTTTCGCTACTTCAGGCATGTTTCTTTCTCAGTGGAACGAAGATAAGAAGTGATCTGTGAACGGAGTTGCACCAGTATTTATAGCACGCCTATGCAAATTAAGTGTGCGACTCCCATATATTATTGGCTGATCTGATCCTGCCACAAAGAGGGTGGTGTCTTGTCTTTGTTCCTGCATACTGTTTTCCCGCTCGTGCAACATGGTGAGGGGTTAATATACATTTAGAGTAAATTAAGAATGTACAGATATTTTGGGTATTAGCCCAGGCTATTATGTTTTTCCACATTGATAATCTGATGATCTATTCTAGATGTTCATTAAGAAGTGGTTATTTCACAAAAGAACACAAATCGAATCTAAAATGGAAGGGAAAGGGACAGCGGTCCTTTACAGGGCCGTTTGTTCAACCAATTGTTTATTGTTTATAAGGATCCCCATTAGCTTTTGCCATAGCTTTTGCCTTGACAAAAGCTAGTCTTCCTGGGGTCCGACACAGACAAACATTTAACATTTAACAAAGGCAATACTTACAATTGTTTACAAACACTAACTCAAAATATAACATAACATAAAATAAGAAGAACATAGCAAAAAATCACTTTCAACACATTTTACATTTGAATTATTATTTCCCCAGGGTTACTGCAGTGTGATTTACATAAGATGTTATTTTAACTTGATTTTAAAGATGAATGTTGTATTTGTATTGGTTATACACTTTGGTAGTGCATTGACCAAACAGGTCAGTGTCGTGCACAGATACTAATAGAGGGTATGCACGTGACATCATCAAACCCGAAAGTTATGCAGGAAGGCCTACTGAGTGACAAAGAACTACTTTCTGGCCTTGACAAACAGAAAAGTCCTTTCTGGTTGCATTAAACATCGTCAAACAATCGTTAAACAATGTTAAACTCACTTTGCCACTCGATTTGCCATTGACTTTATGCATGTGCATACCCTCTATAGCAGGTTCCCAAATTGTGCCATGTCAAGGACCCCCAAATTGACACTAATGAGCCCACGGACCCCATTTGAAAGATATATGCCTGGGACCTCCATAAGAGAAGATGGCAGCTCTAGCATAGCCGCAATTTGCAACTCTAGATTTTATATAGGTGTTGCAGTTTGGAAGCACTCGTTTTTATTAACGGGTCGCGCTGCTGCCTCCTGCATTATGTGCATTCGAAACAGGTTGAACGCAGGGCCATTCAGTGACATACGACGAGTGCTTCATCTCAATATCAGGTATGCCAAATCTATAATATAATGCACAACTGTCACAATTCAATATAGAAACACAATATAAAGCACACGTCAGTGAAATAATAATATATATATATATATAAAAATAATAATTTAGTTTAGAAGTGTCTGAAAAACTCTTTAAAGAAAAAGTGGGTGGCTCTTAAAAGAGCCTTTGGGTTGTTGGTAGATTAGATCAAGTCAGCATTATTAACCTCCGAAGCCGTACAGGGTGCGTCCCTGTCTCTTCAGAGCATAGACAACATCCATGGCGGTCACGGTCTTTCTCTTGGCGTGCTCGGTGTAGGTGACGGCGTCACGGATGACGTTCTCCAGGAACACCTTGAGGACACCGCGGGTCTCCTCGTAGATCAGACCGGAGATACGCTTCACTCCGCCACGGCGAGCCAGACGGCGGATAGCGGGCTTTGTGATTCCCTGGATGTTATCACGAAGCACCTTGCGATGGCGCTTGGCGCCTCCTTTTCCCAGACCTTTTCCTCCCTTACCTCTTCCAGACATCGTTGCTTTAGCAGTAGTTCAAGAAGTGAATGATTTGAGAGCTCAGAGCCTTGCCTTTTTATGTGTGTTCTGAGGACGTAAGGGAGGACAGGCACAGAGAGAGCAAACGTGGGCGTTGCCAATGTGCACTGCCCCTCCACACACACACTCCTCCCCCTTCACATCACCCATTTGTTTTTACAGTAATATTGCTATTGAACTCTATAATCATATAATTACAGTTATTTTTGGTCAATATTTTTGCCACTCCAATATTGCTTTCCTGTTTTTATTGGTTTTATTCCTTGGCATTATTATTATTGTTTTTCCCTCTCCCTAATAAAGTTGATTTTACATGTTGCTTCTTCTCGCCCCTCATCTGTAAAGTGTATTTGGGTACTCAACTCAGAAAAGCACTACATAAGTTTGAGATATTATTATAATATCACGGTATTATCATGCAAGAGACTGATACAATAATGTATTATGTAAACATTTGTAAAAACCCTTGGAAAGCATATAAATAACATTCCATGTTGACTTCATGACTTATCTTCCCATGCTGCAGTATCGATAATGTAGGCCTTTATGATTTGGAACTATTTTGGCAGGCTCTCAGTCAAATCTGGTCACGTCATTGTCCACTATTCAATGTTGATTTGTACCAAACTGATTCATGGTATAGCACAATTAGGTATGAGAAATATGCCGGATTAGAATTTATAGATTTCTATTTTTCTAATACACAGGCATAAACTGCATGGTGCTCACATGATCACAATTATAGTGAGGATAGGATACTCTTATACAACAATGTGGTTGGCTCTTAAAAGAGCCTTTTGTGGGTATAAATATGGAGCAGACAGTTTACTTCTTTTTCGGCGCTGCCTTCTTTGCTGCCTTGGGTTTGGCAACCTTCTTGGCTGGAGCCTTCTTGGCTGCTGCGGGCTTCTTGGCCACTTTTTTGGGGCTCTTGGCGGCCTTCTTCGGGCTTTTAGCTACTACTTTCTTGGGAGCAGGTTTCTTGGCTTTCTTGGGTGATTTCTTTGCGGCTACGGGCTTCTTTGCTACCGCCTTCTTGGGTGATTTATTAGCCGCTGCGGGTTTCTTGGCTGCAGCGGGCTTCTTTGCTTTGACTGCTTTCTTAGCTGCAGGCTTCTTTACCTTCACCGCTTCTGCCTTGTTAATCTTGAAGGAGCCAGACGCGCCGGTGCCTTTGAGCTGGACCAGGGTGCCTTTAGCGACCAGGCTCTTGACTGCGGTCTTTACGCGGACCTTGTTCTTCTCCACATCGTAACCGCCGGCAGCCAGAGCCTTCTTGACCGCAGCGAGAGACACACCGCTCCGCTCCTTGGAGGCGGACACGGCCTCGACGACCAGCTCAGCGACGCTGGGGCCGGTCTTCTTGGGTCGGGGAGCTGCTGCTGCCTTCTTCTTGGCTGCCTTGGCCGGAGCTGGTGCTGGTGCTGGAGCGACTTCTGCCATTATTTTCTCGGATAGAAGATCGCTGTTCCTTCTCGAAAGTAAACTCTCAGAGTGATGCTGAACGCTCTGAAGGGGCTGGACTTAAACACCACATGAGAACCATCTAGACTCAACATACAGAGCAGCTCTTCTGTAGTATCTTAATGTGACACTTTTGTGTTTTCTCCTCAATTAAAACATCATATAACTATCTACTGGGTATATTATTTAATGCAACAAAGAGCTGATCAGTTAACACACATGCTCCTTTTTTACATTAATACATCTGATATAAAAACAGCACTCTAGTTTTTAAGTTATATGATAAAAAACACCACCCTTCCACAGTCCGACACAAGTGTTTCCTATCATTTGTATTATAAAACAATTTAAACTATGATAAATTGACAATGATACTCAAACTCGTCTTAGCAGACATTCATGGCGACGCAATAACATAAACTATACTTTTGTTTTGTCTTCCGTTTTCCTATAAACAGAAGGTTTTCTGAGACAAGTAAACACACTCCAGTTGACAACAGCATGGTGGAGTTGATACCACATTCCAATGACAGAGGTTGTAACACTTGGTCAAATGTGTTTTCATCTTCAATCTACTGCAGGTACATTATATATTTGGTTATGGTTATGGCACACATAGGCTACACTTTCACATATTCCATGCATTACCGCTAACAATAATGTGATGATGTGAGCAGACGAATGGAATGTGACTTTGGAACATGATGTTGTATATTGGCATGAATTATTTTACTTAAACTGGTGTGTACAGTAGACTATACCTTTGTATTAATACAAAAGTATTTGTTGTAATGTCACATTTTATGGACAACATGTAGACTATAATGTATTTTATGGACACTACTTCATATGTATTCTTTTCAGAGCCACCCACACTTTCTTTCAATATTTATTCAGCTAAGTTTCATGATCAATGATTAACTACTTATAAGTAACCCGTTCTCAACAGTGAGTACATTATAGTAGTAATGGATGAATTCATGACAGAGGTGAGAGTGCATATTTAGGTGAGGCTTTGAGACGACAAGCTTGCATGTTTATGGAGCCTCACACAGCTGGACTCTAGTTAACATTATGAAATGAATGCAGTGATGTGCAGATCAAACTGTTTTCATTCTCCATTATTGCATGTGTCAGTTCAACATAAAAGGAGTAAATCTGAAAGGTTGTGATTCTCTGGGTCAGAATGTATTTTTTTCCCCCTAGCAATGCTGATTAATAGCACGAACATCACTTTAACCACTTCTTCAAATTAGAGAATAGCAAGCAAATCTACAAGATCACACAGACAAACATGAATGAACGAATGGCCAGTTTTATGGCATTGTCCCAATACAAACATGAAATGCCATTGACAACGAATGGGCAGTTTTGAGTGTTTGTGTTAACACGAACATTGAAGACGAGGACATAAATTGTGATTGGCCAGCCAGAATGAGATGATGTATGAGTGCGATGATGTATGAGTGCCCCTCACTTCACATGGGTGTTATTTTTTAAATTAACTCACACACTATGGCCAAATCAAGGGTCTGTATAATTTAGCTTAATCAGGTCCCTGGGTTCAGCAGAAGGTACTCATACAGGCCTGGAGATCACTCAGCTCATCATTATCTTAGTGATAAGACATTCAGTCAAACACCTTTCATTGTTGTCACCTTTCATCTCATTTAAATGTCACATTGATCACATTATAAGAAAAGCTAATTTATCAATCTAGAAACTGCTTTCAGGTGGTGTGGGCCCCACTATTAGACTATTTTCCTGCTGAAACTTCTCGGATCCTTCTAAAGCAGGTGTTCCCAAACTTTTTTGGACCAGGTACCCCTTTTGGGGTAGATATTTTTCCAGGTACCCCCTCATCCTCGCAACACGGATAACAATATATTTACAACCACAAGCAGTGTTTCCTGCAGGAAAAAGCTTTGGCATGGTGCTGGGCACAGGCCGCAATTTTGATTAATTAATTAATTTGATTCATTAATTAATAAGATTAATACATTAAGATTAATTTGTATTATTGCTCTTGTATTGCTATTGGAGACACTGGGGGGACACTGGGCAGGCACTGAGGAGGCACTGGGGAGGCACTGGGAAGGCACTCGGGGGGCACACTGGGGAGGCACTCAGGGGGACACTGGGGAGGCACTCAGGGGGACACTGTCTAAATGTATACGTCTAAATGTATACGTCTAAATGTATACGTTTAAATGTAGACGTCTAAATGTATACGTCTAAATGTAGACGGTTAAATGTAGACGTCTAAATGTGTACGTCTTCTCTTATGGGGGTCCCTGGCATATCTTTTCAAATGGGGGTCCACGGGCTAAGTAGTGTCAATTTGGGGGTCCTTGACATGAAAAAGTTTGGGAACCACTGCTTTAAACACTTTAGCACTTTATGAACATGAACAAAATAGATGGGTCCCCCCTGGAACTCCCTCAGGTACCCCTGGGGGTCCCCGGACCCCACTTTGGGAACCACTGTTCTAAAGGCCCAATGCCCCATTGATTGGACAGATCTAGGATAGGAAAAAGAAGAAAAAAACTGTATGTCTACATGTGAATGGGCTCGAGACATGATTATTGTGGCTATCTTGGTTTGTTTATCTTTTTTCTTGTTTTTCATTTTGTTTTGCTTCCTATGGTATGGATGATGGCGAAGATGCACTGGAGGAACCCCCCCTGTCCTAATGTTGTTGTTTTTTGTTGTTGTTTATAATTATGTTTTGTCTGCCTGTCAGTTTGGCAAAGTATGTCCTTTTAGATTTGTTTTTTAGGTTTGTAAAGTAAGTAACTGTACGTGAAAAAAATTAAAAACCAATAAAAAAATTAAAACAGAAACTGCTTCTCTGTCAGAAAAAGACTAGTTCTACAACTTATCTTACCCATATTTGATCATGCAATCCAATTCGAATAGTCTCAATATAGTTTACAACAACCTCTGCAGATTTATCCTAGGTTGTCCTTTTACAATTGTACTATGTATGATAAGCTTGAGTTGTCCTCTCTCACTATAAGAAGACAGCGTCATTGGACCCAGTTTAAATTTTAAATGTATACACTTCAAGTAGCCACAATATCTCAAACAGTTTCTAGTACCATCCACTACCAATTTGCAGTTGGTTCCAACAGTCTCCAATGCATTAGGCAAGCATTCATATTTAAAGCCCCCTCTGATTGGAACAATTTACCAACACATATTCGAACCATTTCATCCTTTAATATGTTCAAAAACGCAGTGTCTTCTTATATTACGACCTCTTACATGCCCATGACCATCTCACTCCATTTTATCTATTATCTATATATTCATTACTTAATATGACTTAATATTATTTACTTACTTCTCGTGTTGTCCCCCATGGGACATAAGGTTCCAATAGGATTGTTCATTGTAGGCAAAATGAATTTACAATCAATTAGATTAACTAAATGTTTCTCTTTATGAAGTTATCCAATGCTGAAAACCAAATTAAATGTATCTTAATGCTGACCTATAGTGACGGAACAACTTTCTTTTTGCTACTATGCTTGTCTAGTGCAATACCCTGTTTTGTGCCGGTTTTTTCCCCTTTTGTTAATTACCTTGTATTGACTGACATGACTGTGTGGACCCTCTAGAAAACGAGATATTGTATCTCAAATCAATAATTTAAATCATCACTTGTAATAAAGGCTAGGAATGAAAATGGCTTTCCAAGCACAGACGAGTAGAATAATAAATTAATGCATTAACTAATTATATTGAGAATATTGTCACCTATGCTAATGTATTGCCTAAATTACATTTCTGCCTCAAGACTGTAAGGGGAAATCTCTTTAAATAATACATTGGGTGGCTCTTAAAAGAGCCGTTTTGGTGTGACAGTGACAAATGAGTATATAGTTTAAGCACGTTCTCCGCGGATACGACGGGCCAGCTGGATGTCTTTGGGCATGATGGTTACCCTCTTGGCGTGGATGGCGCACAAGTTGGTGTCTTCAAACAGACCGACCAGATAAGCCTCGGCCGACTCCTGCAGAGCCATGACGGCAGAGCTCTGGAAGCGCAGGTCAGTCTTGAAGTCCTGGGCAATCTCCCTCACCAGGCGCTGGAAGGGCAGCTTGCGGATCAGCAGCTCGGTAGATTTCTGGTAACGACGGATCTCCCTCAGAGCCACTGTACCGGGACGGTAACGGTGAGGCTTCTTCACTCCACCGGTGGCCGGCGCGCTCTTACGAGCTGCCTTGGTGGCGAGCTGCTTCCTGGGCGCTTTGCCGCCGGTGGACTTACGAGCTGTCTGCTTAGTTCTTGCCATAGCTTCTTCTATCAAAGCTCTAAGTAGTAGAATAATTTTCACAGAGCAAACTGCTGCCTTTTATTAGCGCCTCGGAGACGCCGTCGTCCTCTGATTAGTCAATACTCAGGAACCTCCTTGTTTGGGGAGGTACCATGCATCACTGGCACCGATTGGAGGGGAACTCTTACAAACGTTGCTACTTTAATAGCTAATTATATGGAATAGTAGTTTCCACTGCATACGGAAAAAAATAAAATGCATTGCTCTATCTTGTATGACACGGCGCAAATAAACATTTCTACTTGTGACAAAATAAAAATAATGGGGACATATCTTGTTTTAATACATAATATAACCGCTCATAACAAACGCTCCAACTGATATCTCAAGGTTGTTTATTTCCCCAAGACAACGTGAAAACTGCAACACAAAACATAACAATATCCTTTTAAAAACAATGAAACATGAATGTCCTTGTCAGTCAATCATGATGTCCGTATTATGTAAACAAACACAATGAGGACACTCTTTTTAGACGTGGGAAGAGCTCTTTGCACAACTGAAACTCAGCTTGTTCATTGTTGTGACTGAGTTCAGCTCACAGATCAATGCTGCCTCACTCTAATCACAGGGCTCTGCTCCTGCATGCCATTCTAGGTCATAATGAACGGCAATAAAAGACCAGGGGCCTATTTCACGAATCTTGGATGAACTAATCCAGGATATAGGCCAAAGCGAGGCTTTTTAAATCCTGATCTTTACAGCCTGGTTTATTCCGTTCCACTAAAGCCAAGCGAGGCTCAGAATTGGCGGATTTGGCGAGCCGGGCTTATATAAAAGTAGAAATAATGGAGGCCTTGGGGCTGTGGATTTGGGACTTAAATTAAAAAATTTCGTTTTGTAAAAATGTAGCAGCTGGTTTTAAAAGGAGGGCTATGTGGATAGGGGAGGCACTGAGTTGGACCAAAAAGAAGGGCCGGGCAAGAAGCTCTTTTCCTTATTTTAAAATCATGTATGGGGATTTGGTATATAATTCTGCACATTTAAATATTGACTGGACTGAGATGAATAGTAAATGTATATATGATAAAATATGTGATGATTTATATGGTGGCATTTTCCCCTACAAATACCTCAACAATATTCAGAAGCAGATATGCATAAAAAATAATAGTAGTAAAAATATCTCTGAAAAAAAGAGAGACGTAATGTGGCTGGTCTCTGTGAGGAGACTAGCTGTAAGAGCTGTCGTAAAATGGAGCTGCTTTGTGAAAACCGTGAAATGCCCAATTTTAAACTGTGGTGCGGATGAAACAATTGAACACCTGTTAGTGGACTGCCAAAGGGCCAGCTTGGTATGGGGGAAAATGCCACAAATTGCTTTTAAAATTAAGATAAATTATAATGCTGTCATGTACGGAGTTTTCGAGGAAAGGATGTCTGCCCTAGAGCAAGATTTTTATTGGACTGTGGTTTGCACTGTAGTAAACAAACTGTGGGCAACCAGGTGTGCCATGGTGATTCACCAGGAGGCCATCTCGGGGGAGGTGGTCTTCAAACAGATACAAACGGAGCTAAGGAGACAAAGAACTCTTGACGCAAAAAGGAAGAAACTGACACCATGGCACCTATTGACATTGTAAAAAAAAACAAAAAAAAAAACAAAAAAAAAAAAACACACTTGTATTGAAATGCATTGATTGATTTATTTATTTATTGATGTAACTTATGTATATATGTAATTCTGCATGAATTGTACCTGAATAATTTCTCAATAAAGTATATATAAAAAGCGAGCCGGGCTCAGCAAGCCTCGCTTACAAGCGCGTGCACGCATTCCTTGAAAAGCCATGATCCCGATCATAGATTTCTTGAGCGAGACCAATCATGAGCGAGGCGAGCAAATCTGCAGGGAGAGCTGCGGCTTTCACCGTTGAGGAGCAAGAAAATCTTATGATAAAATGATATACTACGAGGAAGCCAAGGAAATAATTAAAAATAAGGGAAATACAAGCGCCATTAACAAGGCGAGGGAGAGAGCGTGGCAAAATATTGCCAACAGATTGAACGCGTAAATTGTAAAGCATATTATATATATAGGCCTATAGTCGAAGTCCATAAAAATATAATTCAGTGAACCTATAGCCCCGAGTTGTGGAGGGTGAGCTATAGTTCCAAACGAGCTTAAACTTTAAGGGCACTTTCTCGAAATAGCGCACTGAGCTCATTTGTGCAATGCAAACGCCAAACTAATAGGCGAGTGCGCTCCGGATTCGGTACGGTATGGAATTGTATTGTGCGCCATGAAATGTTACATTACATTAAGTCTAACTGTCTGCATGCACTGTAGTGTCACGATTGCATGGCATGGCAATACCGATTTTTCAGAATGTATTATTCCATCATAATTTGAGCCTATAAATGTCTCAAATTTGAAAGCACTATATTTCTGAAACATTTCAAAGATTCCTTTTACACATGTCCACCGTAGGATGAACCTAAATAGGTTTGAATGGGGTGTCTAGGTGTATATGTAGGACTATGGGTGAAACGTTATAATGGTAATATGTTGTAAAACAATGAGTAATGGTAATATTTAGTGGTTTTCACTTTTACAAAAAAAATTATAAATCATATTCATAATTCTTCTTAACCGTGCACTTGCACGACAGCAAACCTATTCATGGGGAACATTCACCAAAAGCAGCTGATCTACAAGCTCACAAGCTGTCATGATGTTGTGCAGCCTATATATTTTGGTTATTTGATTTTATATAGTGCTTAAATTAGTCCTTTAATGCAGACCGATACAAATAAGGCAACATAAACCCATAATAATTGAATAAATCTGGAAAACATCATTGGTTTGTGATCAGTTTGACTGCTTAATGAACAGTAAAGACATCAGGATTAGGTTAAACCTGGCTGTTAGCCTGGTCCGGAGCAGGCTAAGTCCAAAGCATAAGTTCCCATGGTAACTTATGTAGCATCCCTTTCATGAAACCGAATCAAGCCTCAACATATCCAGGTTAACCGGTTAAGTTAATCTGGCAAGATCAACCAGCTTTCATGAAACCGGTTAAGCACTGATCCAGGATATATTAAGCCAGGATATGTGTTAAAGCCCGGCTTAATCTCTAATCCAAGTTTCGTGAAATAGGCCCCAGGCACCACACACAGCATACAAATACAATATGTACCCAAATAAACATACATATAATGTTCACATATTATCCATTTTCAGAAAGGTAAGCAATAAAATAGAATATTATATATATTACTAGAATTTCGCCCGGCTTCGCCGGGCTCATCCCAGTGTCGTTGCAATAACAGAAAGTGTTTTTTATTTCTCATAAATACGCAAACATGGTGAAACAACTACAGTCACAGAGAGCAGTGGCAAGGTAGCTGCTGCCTGCTAACGATGCAAACAACAGCCTTGCCTGTCGTGTGTGTGTGTGTGTGGGGGGGGGGGGGATAGCACTAATTTTCGACATTTTACTGTGTCATAAATATGTACATCTGTAGCCTATATTGTGATTACATTTGACCGTACATTTGACTCTTGTGTTATATTCTTGTGAAATATTCAGTAAAGTATTGTGGTGAAATATTCACCCCAAGTTGATAAGATATGCAGAGAATATAATAGCAAGAAGCCCCAGTTTGAAATGCATTAGGCCACAGACCCCCATTTGATACCATTTGCTCTCTGGGAAAATCAGGGTCCATTTGGTTCCATTTGTATGCTCTTGGAGTATGATGACTGTGCTAACAGTATTATCATCAAATATGTCTCAGTTTGAAGATTCAAAAAAACATATTTCATATGTGTGAGCTTGTAAAGTCGAACGTTCAACCTAGAGACAGTGTTGCCAAGTCTGATCATTATAAGCTACTTTGGACTTGTTTATCTATTGGTAGTCCTTGACATGGAAATGTTTGAGTTCCACTGCTCTGAAACAACATTAGACAACAAAGTGTGACAGTCAACACTATAATTGATTATTTTAAGACTAATTTCCGGACCATTTCTGATTTACCTACTTTGAACTGGCCTATTAACATTTTTATAGACCTGGTTGCTTGTTTCACTCTCACATCCACGATATGTGGCAACCCTGGTCCCTGGTTTGTTTTGCGTGTGGATGTTGTTTTGTGTTGCTTTAGCATCTTTAGCACAGTATCTATCACAGGGTGCAGCAGCTGCTGCTGTCATGAAAACGCAAGTTTCTGTCCCAGAAGCTCACGTTAGGTCTGCGCACACTGTACGTTGCTATGGCAAGCTGTCATCAAATGCTGCTAACGTTGTGGTCAGCACTGTTAGCATGTGTGCTATCAGGCAAAAGCTGAGATAGATATAAAACTACTGGCCAAAATGTCATACAAAACACAACCCCTCAAATCGGAATGTGATTGTGACCTACAGACCATCATGATTTGCTTGCTGGACCTATAAATAATTTATTTGCATTAAATTGCCACTCGCCTTAGCCTGCATGCCTATTCTGTGTCTCTCTGTGTGTGTGTGTGTGTGTGTGTGTGTATGTGTGTGTGTGTGTGCGCGTGTGCGCAAGACAGACGTGCGTGTGTGTGCAGGCTGAGAGCTGCTGACTGTGATTGACGTGTGAGCTGGATAAATCAGTGAGAGTTGGAAAAAGCGCACGCAGAGCCAACTCGCAGGCAGTGCCTCAGGCCAGATGCCTGAGAATCGGCACAGGATTCTCTGGGTCACCAGTGTTGGTGTGACACACACGGCTTCCACATTTAGCTTCATACTGGGTGAAAGTGGCGTTCCAAAAATTATTTTTCCCCTCGGAATTCTTATTCACAATGAGATGGAGTTGAGGTGTTTGTGTTTGCTTGCTGGAGCTATAATTAATGTATTTGCATTAAATGTCCACTCGCGCATCGAAGTAAAAAGCAAGATGGCCGATTGTGAGACTGAAAAGTAGCTGTGGGGGCGGGCCTGGAGGGCCTATGAGAACACGGAACAGTGTTGCCAGGTTTGCGAATTGTAAGCGAGTTGTAGTGTGTGTAAGTAGCCTGGTTAAAAGGCCTTGTTTTGCCTGAGAATCGGCACAGGATTCTCTGGGTCACCAGTGTTGGTGTGACACACACGGCTTCCACATTTAGCTTCATACTGGGTGAAAGTGGCGTTCCAAAAATTATTTTTCCCCTCGGAATTCTTATTCACAATGAGATGGAGTTGAGGTGTTTGTGTTTGCTTGCTGGAGCTATAATTAATGTATTTGCATTAAATGTCCACTCGCGCATCGAAGTAAAAAGCAAGATGGCCGATTGTGAGACTGAAAAGTAGCTGTGGGGGCGGGCCTGGAGGGCCTATGAGAACACGGAACAGTGTTGCCAGGTTTGCGAATTGTAAGCGAGTTGTAGTGTGTGTAAGTAGCCTGGTTAAAAGGCCTTGTTTCTGCCCGTGTTGGGGCAACAGAACATGTCGACCAGTTTCTGTCAACCGCTTTTGGTCAGGTGACCAACTCCACAAATGTTAAATTAGATATACAGCTACACATAATTAACACCTACAACATATTAATGTGGTCAAACTTTGGACACTTGTGTGCTTTCGACACACAGAAGTGATGATGATGAGTGGACTAGGCCTACAACTAAAATGTGCCTTGCACTTGAATGCAGCAGTTTGCTGCAACAATACAACTTGTTTAAAGAGAGAAAAAATGGCAAGAACCAAGCAGACCACACCCCACCAAAATTAGTAAAATGCCTCAGCTGACTGCCTGCCGCCCTAAACTTATAATTATACGTCAATTGTATGTACATACTTCATGTACATTTAGCCTACACTACATGGGCTGGATTTTGAAGGTGCGTTTTACCATGTGGTAATACATAAAGTGGCCTCGCTCTGCGCACAATCGTATTATGAAAGCCTTATCGTCCCGTGTTGAACGCACACACATATGGAATACGACGTTGCTGAATATTTTAGCATTGTGGGAGTGTCCATATGTTAATTATTTTCGCTTTGCGCAATTTGCTATTAAGCCCCTTGACCTAAAAAAACTCAGCGCATAACGATTAGACGTGGGTCTGACCACCTCATAAACGCAAAAAGAAGAAAAAGCACTGTTTGATTTTACACTTGAGCGGCTCTGGGACGCTGCTGGAGTGTTGCCAAGTCTGTTTATTATAAGCGGCTTCTTTTTCTGTAAAGTTGCTTGTAAATATTGGTAGTTGTGGTTGCTTTTCTTGTTTCTAAAGGTTTCTCCTAATGTTGTTTAAACCAGTGATCCTCACACAGCACATTCCCATGTCAAGGATCCCCAGATGAATGCATTTGCCCAACTAAGGACGGCTAATACAAAAATGTAATTAAATTTTTCCAAGATTACTTTTGAAAATAGCAGATCTACCAGCTCACAATGCATCACATTCATTCATTAAAACTATGAACTCTGACTGCAGGCGGATATTAATGATCATTATAACAATGTGCAAGAAAATATTTAAAAAGATGGAATAACTTTATATTTGTGGACAATCAAAATATGTTTTTTATTTTAATGTGGTGTCATTAAAATTAATCTGGATATGGCAGACTCACTATCTAGAATATAAAAGCATGGCACTTCATTTAAAATAGGTTAGACCCCTGTTATATGCGCTTATTTTGGGATTATTTTTATAGACCTATTTACTTGTTTCTCTGAGACATGGCAACAGCGTCTATTTATTGCGTCTTTTTATTAAAATGTTGAGATTAGAAACGGCCATAATTCTTTCATTTCTCAACCTTAAAAAAAACCAAAAACATATCCATAATCCTTGGGAAGTTTGCTTTCATACGCTGTATCACACTCGATTCAAGTCTTCTTCAATAAAATGCTACGAGGCAGTACGAGCGAAGACCATACCATCACGGGACCATACCGCATCACGGGCATACGCACCAGGCATTCAACTAATTACTCATTTCAAATATAATATAATTATAATTAAAATTAAAATATAATTTTACTGGTGTTTCTCAATAGAAACAACTTATTTTGAGGCATAAAGGTGACAGCATGCAGTGCAATAGGAATAATTAACCCAAATGTGACAAAGTCATGTCATGTCTTCTATGGTGCCAGCCTGAAGAAATGTAATATAACGATCCCCAAAGTGCGCATTCCGTATGTGACATCAGCTGACTGGTAAAGAAAATAGTACGGACATGTTGATTGGGTAACTCTCAAACACGCCTTAAACACTCCCATGACTAATTCAAGGCCGTTTTGCGCACTCCACGGGGTGTCGAAAGCGCTTCTTAACATGCTTAAAATTGCAATATGACATACCTCACGCCCCCAGCTCATATTACTGTAATAGGTAAAACGCACCTTCAAAATCCAGCCCTTTGTGTCATATTGCATGGATTATATTTTATACCACTTGCTCTGAGAGACGTCTCCGTCTTTGGGAAGAGTCAGAGTTTAGACTGGGAGGAACCGATCACACCACTAGCAGTGATTGGTGGGAAACTCATACACACTCAGCCCGCGCTCTCATCCGTCTCTATGATTGGTGGGGCGCACAACCCCACACTATACTTTACTAAGCTGAATATATAAAACGTCTCGCACGCCTCTTCTACCCCAGCACATTTCTTCGAGTGCTTATTATTCTACAAAACCAAAATGAGTGGTCGAGGCAAAACCGGAGGAAAGGTGAGGCAGAAGGCCAAGACCCGCTCATCCCGTGCCGGGCTCCAGTTCCCCGTGGGTCGTGTCCACAGGCTGCTGCGTAAAGGCAACTATGCCCAGAGAGTCGGTGCCGGCGCCCCGGTCTATCTGGCGGCTGTCCTCGAGTATCTGACCGCTGAGATCCTGGAGTTGGCTGGAAACGCTGCCCGCGACAACAAGAAGAGTCGTATCATCCCCCGTCACCTCCAGCTGGCCGTCCGCAACGACGAGGAGCTCAACAAACTGCTGGGTGGAGTGACCATCGCTCAGGGCGGTGTGCTGCCCAACATCCAGGCTGTTCTGCTGCCCAAGAAGACCGAGAAAGCCGCCAAGAAATAAACCTTCATTTCGACTGACCGAACCCCACAAAGGCTCTTTTAAGAGCCACCCACTGTTTCTATATGAGGGTCATTTCTGATATCTTCCACATTATATAAATGTATCAATTACGCTATTTAACTTCCTTGTTAATTCCTCTAGTATTATTTAAATAAGTAGTAGTAAAATGAACCTATTGTCTCTAAACATTGAGGTTATGAAGAGATTACAATTATACATTTATTATTTAAAGATCATGTGTGCCATGCTTGCAGCTGTTTTGACACACATTGGCCTATGACAGACCTTTTAATGAAGTCTTATTTTCACAAGCTTCTTTAAAGTTGTTCATACACAAATACCACTTACAGCAATCATTACCTGGTACTTATAATTAAAACAAGCCTTGTATTATCATTCAGCGTCAGACGTCTGACCTGGTTTAGCTGACAGGCTGTGAAAAGGCCATTTGCTTATAGTGTTTCGATAAGATCTTCAATGAAGTCAAGATATGAAGAAATTAGACGAATTATATATTTTTTTAGATCATGTGCCATGCTTGCAGCTGTTATATTGTGTATATTTTATATATTTTTTAACTTGTGGATCATAATATCATGTTCAGTTTAATTAATTTCAACAGGCTTATGAATTAATCAGTACTATTAAAAACTTTACATGCCCAGTATTAGCAGTTATTCAGAAGAGCGTCAGAAGACCGACCTGGACTAACTGGTTTAGCCTACAGGCTGTGAAAAGGCCATTTGCTTATAGTATTTGAATGAACTCTTTCTTGGAAAAGATGAGTGGTCCTTAAAAGGACCGTTGTGTTTTTTTATTTTTATTAAATTGTTTTTATTGAATTTTTCAGCAAGGACCGTTGTTTTTAGAGCAGACAGAACAGTTTACTTGGAGCTGGTGTACTTGGTCACAGCCTTGGTGCCTTCAGACACGGCGTGCTTGGCCAGCTCACCGGGGAGCAGCAGGCGGACGGCGGTCTGAATCTCCCTGGATGAGATGGTGCGGCGCTTGTTGTAGTTAGCCAGTTTGGAGGCTTCACCGGCGATGCGCTCGAAGATGTCGTTGACGAAGGAGTTCATGATGCCCATGGCCTTAGAAGAGACACCGGTGTCGACGTGGACCTGCTTCAGGACCTTGTGTATGTAGATGGCGTAGCTCTCCTCCCTGCCCTTTCTGCGCTTCTTGCCGCCCTTCGTTGCGGTCTTGGCGACGGCGCCCTTCTTGCCGCCCTTCGTTGCGGTCTTGGCGACGGCGCCCTTCTTGCCGCCCTTCGTTGCGGTCTTGGCGACGGCGCCCTTCTTAGAGCCCTTCTTGGGCGCTGGTTTCGCTACTTCAGGCATCGTGGTTGTATTCAATACAATAGTTCAAATACAGTGACGAATGTGTAAGAGAGCGCTCTCGTACCACTATTTATACAGAGCCAATCCAAATTAAGCTTGGGACTCCTAGCATTTGATTGGCTGATCCTGCCACAAAGAGTCTTTGTTTTCTGTATTATGTTTTCCCTCTCGTGTGCTCTATTGTCCTTGTAGTATAGGAGCTGACTAAGATATGTATGCACTTCATTTAGGAGAGAATATCTCAACTGTTCTTGACTAATATGACCCCTGCGAACAACCTGGGAACTGTGAACAAATCTCTATCCGGGGCGAAATACCTGAAAATGACCACGCCCTTTTCGAAATGACCACAATCTGACCACTACTTCAAACGTAGCTATATTTTCTAAACCGTTTGTGCGACAGATTTCCTGAGGTGCTCAAAATGTTCAGAATACTCATGTCTAGAGGTACATATAAATGTGTAAAATTTCTAAATTGGCCTTTTATGACAAATCGGCCAAAATAGCAAAAAACTATCCACTTTTTACATAAAATGACCTACATACAGCAACTGCTATATAGTTATGAACATAAACTTTACATATATAGAATAAATGTATTCCTTTATGTCTTCTATACATCATGAATGGTAATTTGGAATTTGAAACATATTAGAGGTTTTTTATATAAAGAAACCGAGCATTTGATCAAATTTGATTTGATTTCCTGAGGTGCTCAACATTTTCAGAAAGAAATGTAAAATACTTCAAATAGTAGCAGATATGTCAGATTAGTAGCAGATATGTTAGATTATGTAGAATGTAGGTGTGTGGGAATTTATCTATAGTCCTGCTACCTTAAGTGAGTGAGTGCCAATCAATTTAACCCATGTGTCCTGTTAGTGACTCTGCCAATCGTCTCTTAATTGAGTTCACTTGTGTCCTATTAATACCTGTGTCTATTTAAGCCCAGTGCTTTAATGTTTTCTTGTCTTTACACTCTGGTATATGGAATCACAATCCATAGCTTAAGACACATCAACACCATTGAGGAGAGTTTGTAGGCATTTTTTGTAGCCATTTTGAACCTGTGAATTTATACCCAAGTTGATACTGCCTGCCTCATGTCCTGCTGTTGGGTCCTCCATATACCTTCATGACAGATACATGGTAAGACAAGCTTTCTTTCTTTCTATAGCAGGGTGAGAAACTTTAATGATGGAGAGGGACACTATATTTCCACACTCACTCCATGCAGAGTACCTCTGTAGTGGTGAACATGGTAGACAAGTTATACTTTCACTTGCTAAACAAGCAGAGAGTGAAGACATTCGATCTGCCAGAGTTCTTCAACTCACAGAGCAAGATCAGGGTATCATGAAATACCACAACTCAACTTGCTACAAGATGTTTCAATTTGATATGAAACGGACTGACAGCATAACCCAACCATTAGAACAGGCAGAATCATCTCAGCAGCAGGTGACTATTAATGCTACATCTGAGCGACGCAGCCAAAGGAAGAAGTCCAGTGAAATTACAAATGTCTGTATCATTTGTGGTTCAGCTACCACTAAAGTTAAACAGAAGAAAATACACACATTGTTCAGAATCTGTGAAAAACCGATGGCCCAAAAACTGCTAAATGCAGCCATGTTGTTTAAGGACCATGTGTACACTGAAACATTGACATTGTCTGAGGTAGCTGATGTTTTTGCGGCTGATATCCAATATCATGATCATTGTTGTAAAGTCTATTTCAATAAATATCATGCTAAAGTTGAGGAAATACTGAAAAACATTGAAGTTGAGAATGAGCTAACAGCCGAGGACGAATCCTTGAAGGCTAGATTTTTAGCCCTTGGGCTTGATTTGAGTAAGTCAGCACACAGTCTAACTTCCATCAGAGACAGGCTAAATGACGGTTCAGCTGGAATAGTGTCAAACAGAGCAGTAAAACAGCTAATCATCAAGCTGTATGGAGACAGTCTGGATTTTGAAGGTGCGTTTTACCATGTGGTAATACATAAATTGGCCTCGCTCTGCGCACAATCGTATTATGAAAGCCTTATCGTCCCGTGTTGAACGCACACACATGGAATACGACGTTGCTGAATATTTTAGCATTGTGGGAGTGTCCATATGTTAATTATTTTCGCTTTGCGCAATTTGCTATTAAGCCCCTTGACCTGCGCATAACGATTAGGTGGGTCTAGGCACCTCATAAACGCAAAAAGAAGAAAAAGCACTGTTTGATTTTACACTTGAGCGGCTCTGGGACGCTGCTGGAGTGTTGCCAAGTCTGTTTATTATAAGCGGCTTCTTTTTCTGTAAAGTTGCTTGTAAATATTGGTAGTTGTGGTTGCTTTTCTTGTTTCTAAAGGTTTCTCCTAATGTTGTTTAAACCAGTGATCCTCACACAGCACATTCCCATGTCAAGGATCCCCAGATGAATGCATTTGCCCAACTAAGGACGGCTAATACAAAAATGTAATTAAAACTTTACTTTTGAAAATAGCAGATCTACCAGCTCACAATGAATCACATTCATTCATTAAAACTATGAACTCTGACTGCAGGCGGATATATAATGATCATTATAACAATGTGCAAGAAAATATTTAAAAAGATGGAATATTTGTGGACAATCAAAATATGTTTTTTATTTTAATGTGGTGTCATTAAAATTAATCTGGATATAGCAGACTCACTATCTAGAAAATAAAAACATGGCACTTCATTTAAAATAGGTTACAGACCCCTGTTATATGCGCTTATTTTGGGATTATTTTTATAGACCTATTTACTTGTTTCTCTGAGACATGGCAACAGCGTCTTTTTATTGCGTCATTTTATTAAAATGTTGAGATTAGAAACGGCCATAATTCTTTCATTTCTTCTTCAATAAAATGCTACGAGCGAAGACCATACCATCACGGGACCATACCGCATCACGGGCATACGCACCAGGCATTCAACTCATTACTCATTTCAAATATAATATAATTATAATTTAAATTAAAATATAATTTTACTGGTGTTTCTCAATAGAAACAACTTATTTTGAGGCATAAAGGTGACAGCATGCAGTGCAATAGGAATAATTAACCCAAATGTGACAAAGTCATATGTCATGTCTTCTATGGTGCCAGCCTGAAGAAATGAAATAATAACGATCCCCAAAGTGCGCATTCCGTATGTGACATCAGCTGACTGGTAAAGAAAATAGTACGGACATGTTGATTGGGTAACTCTCAAACACGCCTTAAACACTCCCATGACTAATTCAAGGCCGTTTTGCGCACTCCACGGGGTGTCGAAAGCGCTTCTTAACATGCTTAAAATTGCAATATGACATACCTCACGCCCCCAGCTCATATTACTGTAATAGGTAAAACGCACCTTCAAAATCCAGCCCAGTCTGCTTTACATATCCAAGTAATAAACGAATATCCCAGATGGTATTTTATGCCAATAGTTCTCCAAAGGCCTTGGTCGAGTCTCTGAGAGTGTCATCTGTCAAACAGGTTGCAACTGAGCTTCGACAGGAGCTGAAAGAATACAGATTTGGTCTGCAGAATAGCTTTTGTGAGCCCCAAGACCTCCAACTATCCAATGACAAATTCATCAATAACCGACCACCAAAATGGGATGAGTTTTGCTCCTATATGTTCACAGGTAAAACAACCTCTCAGCTGAAGGTTGATGCCGTTTTTCAAATTCTGCACTACATCCTGACTGATGGCAAGGAACCAACGCCTTTCCATGTCATGGTGGCACAAGGAGTCTACAGTCTGACTCGATCAAAAGAGCTCGTCACAGCTCTTAATCATCACGGAATTTGTGTTAGCTACAACACAGTCAAGCGGATTGATGTGGAGCTCGCTGAACAAATCATCACTACAACAGGTAACAACAGAGTACCTCTTCCTGCTGTCCTTGAAGCAACAAGCCCACTAAATGGGGCAATGGACAACTTTGATCGCAACGAAAGCACCCTGGCAGGGACAGGCTCCACACATGATACAATCCTTGTACACTTCTAGAGAAACCATCAGAGGCGTGTGAGATCTCTGTAAGGTCCCTTGCCACTCAGAGCCGGACCAGAGTAAAGCTTAGGTCTCAAGTTAGTTGCCAACAGCTCATCAGAATGGGAGCAGTGAAGGAGCGTGGGGAGATACCCACACACTACAAGGTGTCAAAGACAATCACTAATTATTCAGGAGCTGAACCCTCTACCTCAGTAATAGTGTCTGACCCAGCATTATCTGATGTGACACACACCTCCATGTCACCCATGTAAACCAGTTTTCTCGTTTTATCCTCGTAGCAGCTTTTTTTTAATTGACCTGTACTTTTGTTTGAACTCTACCTTTTATACAAACTGTGAATAAAAATAAAAAAAATCCAAATGATCAGTTAATGTACAGTGCATTACATAAAGGAATACATTTATTATATATATGTAAAGTTTATGTTCATAACTATATAGCAGTTGCTGTATGTAGGTCGTTTTATATAGAAAGTGGACAGTTTTTTGCTATTTTGGCCGATTTCTCATAAAAAGTCAATTTAGAAATTTTACACATTTATATGTACCTCTAGACATAAGTATTCTGAACATTTTGAGCACCTCAGGAAATCTGTCGCACAAACGGTTTAGAAAATATAGCTATGTTTGAAGTAGTGGTCAGATTGTGGTCATTTCGAAAAGGGCGTGGTCATTTTCGGGTATTTCGCCCCGGATAGAGATTTGTTCACAGTTCCCAGGTTGTTCGCGGGGGTCATATTAGTCAAGAACAGTTCAGATATTCTCTCCTAAATGAAGTGCATACATACCTTAGTCAGGTCCTAGACTATTGTAACATTGTGAGGGAGGGGCTAAATATACTAGCCCCTTTATACATTATTAATATGTATTGTAAATGTATAATTTAAATCCCCTTTTTATCATAAATGTGTTTTGACACCCACATTTCCCCATTATAAAGGTATATCTATATCTGCATATTAATTTGCCACAACTTAAGCTAACTATACAGGGAAACACTGTATTCTGAATATTGCAACGTAAGATAATAATAAACTGAGTGGGTCTCATTTCCAGGCCTCAGGTCCAACCTGACAGAAACCGGCCTGCTGAAACCAGGAACCGGATTAACTAATTAACATGTTCTCTATTGGTACCACATTTCATTCATCCAGAGAGAGTACACGCTTTACCAGAAGTAATAGAAACGGTTGTGTTGTTTTCATAGTTGTTTTTATCCCTTCCTATAATGTTTGTTTTAAAAACGCCATGTATTGACGATGAAGGGATAATTCATTTGTTTGTTTTTAGTTCAATGTTTTAAAAATGCCATTGACAATAAAGACAATGTTTGTTTTTTATACAGAGCGGTCCTCTTGTCTGGAATTGTAAGAAACATCCAAATGTTTACCAATAAACTTGACCATTTGATTGCCAGTTTGTGGCTCCAAATATTACATTCAGTCAGAGGCTACTATCTTGAGTTGGCTATATGTACTTGTTCTCCTCCACCCTGTCTGCTCTTAATGCCTACATCTGCTTCAATGTGTTCATTGTCTTTGTCATTTGTCATTGTCATTGTCAATTCTTCAATGTCAGCTTGTTTTGATTTGATTTGATTATCTTTATTTTGAAACCTTCAGGTAAGACAGTCAAATAAGAAAAAACAAAAGACAATATATAACCACAATGCATGTATATTTATTTTTTGAATGAAATAAGAAAAATATAATGACAACAATGTGATCATTGGTCTTGCACCTGAAGTTCAAAAAGGAGTAGGAAGAAGTAAAAACGTATTTACTCCTACCCCCATCAGTAATTGCAATAAACATATAATCCAAATGTAACAGCATCCATACATATATACACACGTACATGTGTCCATGTGTATGTAAGAACAATACATGAGAAATCAAGTATAATAATTAAGAAATCAAGTATAATAATTAAGAAATCATCAAGTATAATAATTAAGAAATCAAGTATAATAATTAAGAAATCAAGTATAGCCCGAGACAATCAACGTGCCTCATCCTCCACTCTGTAATAGTTAAGTAATTCATTTTTGTACATACTCTTAAATTGTACAATGTAGATTGTAGATCTACTATTATGTTTTCTATCCTAACTATTGTATTCGTTACCCCTCCAGGGGCAATTGGGTGTGTGTGTGTGTGTGACGTGTGTGTGTGTGCTGCACTGTTGCCTCTCAGAGCTAGTGAGATAAAATTCAGCAGTTTGCTCCCTTTTTGCGACAAGTTACAAGTCAGTACAGCTGCTTTACAGAGAGAGAAATGTTAAGAACCAAACATACCACATGTAAATAAGATTAAGAAACCTCAGCTGACTGACTGCCTTATCTGCCTAAGACTATCTTATTCTTGTAAGTAAGCATAATTGTACGTACATAATACATTTAGTGTCACAGCATGGATTTCAGTGCCTGCATATAATATTGTATGTGTGTGTGTCCTGATGTCGTGAAAACTGTCAAGTGGCATTTCTTCCTAGGCCTAGTGGGAATATGCATGCACAGTTTCACTGCAATCGGACGCTGTTAAGAGTTGTGGCGATTTTGCATGACATTTGGATCAAATTAAAGTAATATTAGAACATTTGTTTTAAATTATGTCGACCTACTGGTGCAGCTATAAATGGCAGATGTGTACATTTCCAGGCAAAGGTTTTCCCTTGGCCTCTAGGGAGTGTGACGTTGTTTTATTCAGAGGCAATAAATGGCACCCCCCTGAAGAGGTATACGATACGAGTGTGAGCTATACATTTTATTATCAATATAGCACTCAACCAGATATTTATTTGTTTCAAACCTTATGTGTACTTGTGTAGGCCTATAGGAGGATTGGGAGGAGGCCTATGTATGTATGTATACAGCTACCCAGAATAAACCATCTTTTGCGCAGGCTGCAGTGGATTTACTTTAAGAAAGAGATCGACTATTTTCGGTGAAGACGTTTGTTGAAGGGGGAAACAAAATAGCAGACCAAGTACAGAGCCAAAGTGTATGTGTGTGTGTGTGTGTGTGTGTGTGTGTGTGTGTGTGTGTGTGTGTGTGTGCGAGCGAGAGAGAAATAAACTAAAAATATATATATCATGGGGACTCGGGAGCAGGGGTGCTCATCAGTCCATATGTCCACAATGTCTGATATCAAACCACACAGAATGATGCATTACTGTAAAAATATCGCTTTTACGCACATATTGGCCACCACTTTTATGCCAACCACTGAACCACGTTTACGCGCAGCACCAGGGCAACCACTTTTACGTACAGGCCGAATCAGATTTACGCACCTGTATTCATTAGGAGAGGGTAATCTTTTACGCACAGCACATGATGTATTAATTAATAGAGTGCAATCACTTCTATATGCACACCACCTGTATTAATGCGTATATAAAGGGCAGCACATCGTGGCTTTCATTCTGTTTGAAAGCATGGCATTATTTGTAAACGTTATGCTTTCTCATGCAAATAAAGCTAGAATTTGCATTTAATTGGTTTATTTTGGTGTTGCGAGCAGACTGTTTTGTGGTTTTGTGTACGTGTAGTTTACAAAAATAAATCCACTAGGTGGCAGAGTTTCCCCATCGTTTCTGTGGATACACCAAAACCAAGATGGCGGAATGCCGCCAGTCAAAACAAACTTCTGCCAGCAATAACAAAGTTAAATGTAATGTTTTAACACCCCTTGGAAGGCGAAATGAGGTTTGTAAGATGAACATGTCATAGCTCCGAGACCAAGAGTGTGTGTGTTTAAGTTACACATTTCGTTTTCATTGCTTTAATAATGTAAACACGAGTGAATAGGCAGAATAGCCATTAAGTGTGTGTGTGTGTGTGTGTGTGTGTGTGTGTGTGTGTGTGTGTGTGCGTGTGTGCGTGTGTGTGTGTGTGTGTATCTATAGTGTCGCAGCAGAGAGTTGAGTCCATTGTCTTCCACCGGCCTACTCTGTAACGATGCAAGTCAGGAACAATGCAGGTTGGAAATGCACGGTACCACCGTGCAACACAGCAGGAATTAACATGTGACATTACTGCAGCAGAAACGGCCGTGAGAGGTTAGATTGTCCACATGTGTGCAATTATTGTGTAACGTTGTGTCTCCCTCTGTTAATGTACTTTTTGTTTGTCACTGATGTTTTATGTGTGGCTGCAGCTGGGGTGAATTAAGCCCAAGACAAAATCTACCTTGTAGACAATAAAGTTGACCGTGACGCTGTCCTTGATACTACACAGAACTGGTCAAATTGATATGAGAAGGAGGCAGATTTAAGACGGGGTGCCACAGCAGCAGCCAGTCAGGGAGAATGACAATGTACAGTACCATTCAGCAGACCCTCTAGTGCAGGGGTGCCCACACTTTTATGACATGAGAAGAGAGCTACTTTCAAAATGATCAGCTCAACAAGATCTACCCACCATTGCTGAAAAAGTGAAAATAGTTTAAATGTGTACCCGAGGGGGCTTTAGAATAGCGGTGCTGGCATTACATATAGGACAAATGCACTTGGAATGGGAAATAGAGGGGGAGAAATCTAACAGTTAGGGGGGGTTTGTATTTAATTTGATGATCTACCTGTACAGACTTTGTGATCTACTGGTAGATGGCAATCTACCTTTTGGGCACCCCTTAGGGCTGCGAATCTTTAGGTGTCCCACGATTCGATTCGATTCCGATTCTTGGGGTGACGATTCGATTCAAAAACGATCTTTTCGATTTTCCCGATTCTCGATTCAAAAAAGATTTTTTTCGATTATAAAGCAGTTTATTTTATTTTATTAAAAACAATTAAATAGAATTTTAGCATGATCTACTCCAGTCTTCTGGCATGAAAGCAGAGTACATTTAGTAAAAAGCTTGTATAATTGTAAAGGTTTTATCAACTGAATGATTTAAACACACAAAGGTTAAATCCAAGAGTAAGAACATGTCTCATGTATTTAGCTTGCACAAATTTGAACCAGTACAAAAGTTACAAAATCTCTTCTCACTCAATACCAGAACAATACATTAGTATTAAAACAGGTGTAAAATAAATACAATTGGCAGGCTTAGCTTAGCTGGTAGTAAATGCACTATGCAGAAACCCAGGCCATAATGCATTGCATGCACAGGTACATTTTTTTTTTTGAAAAATCGATTTTTGGAAAATGAGAATCGATTCTGAATCGGACAGCATTAGAATCGCGATTCTAACTCGAATCGATTTTTTTTGACAGGCCTATAGGCTATAGTAGCCTATTGAAGTGGTTACTATATGTTTTGTAATAATTTAAATTTACAATGTAACTAGTAAAACGTTTTCAAATAATTGTAGTGGATCGAGTAAGTACAATATTTGACTCTGAAGTAAAGGTATTGGAAATACTCAAGTAAACTACAAATACCTAAAAATTGTATTTAAGTACAGTAGCCTACTTGAGTATATGTACTAGTTACTTTCCACCACTGATGATGATGAAACCTAAATGAAACACACCCGCAATTAACGTGATTCCTTTCAGCTGTGTTCACTAGTCAAAAAGGCTAGCTTTGCACAGGTTTGGCAGTCAACAGCCACCCTGCGTGAACCCACACATTGTGATTTATTTATTTTTAAACGTAATTGCACCACAGTCGAGGTAAGAAGAAAATGTATTAATTCAATCAAATGTCAGATTCTTGTTAAAATACCAATACTGCAATCTAGAAATATTTCAAGAACAAACTGGTTAACATTTTATTTGAGTAAAACTACATTATAGTAGGCCTATTGGTATCAAAATACACATACTTATGCAGAAACCCCCATTTCACAAGTTTTCAAATGTATAACAATCTTTTGAAAATGGCAAATCTACAAGCTCACAGTGAGCTATCTGCCATTTTCAAATGGCCAAAATGTATAGGGCTGAAGTGGCTATATCAGAGAAAAAGGGGGGATCCTGGCACTCTGGAGTAAAAAAAAGGGGGAAAATACTATTAAACCAACATGATTTGCTCTATAACGGTCCATCGATTTGTATCAGTTTCATCCCCTTTGATCAACTTTATTAACTTGTACATCTCTGAGCACCTGGTTGTTTTCAATTTGTAGTGCAGTAGAAGTAAACTGTTGGTACTGAAAATTGGAAATGCCCAGTAAGTTAAAAATAACTTAAGTACAGTATTGAGTTGGCTGCCTGCTTTTGCTATAGGCCTACTGTTACGAAGGAACGAAGTGCCTCTCCGACATCTGACTGTTAGCCCTGGAATGGGGGATGATTGATGTATCTTGAACTGAAATGGCTTTAAGATTCATAGCGTTTGTCTTTTTCTTTTCTCCTCCTATCCAGATATGGCAGCTGCCAGGTTTCTTTTTAACGGTGAGCACTTGGACTGTGCGATCTGTCTGGATGTGGTCACCGAACCAGTCACCACACCATGTGGCCACAACTTCTGCAAGGCGTGTATTGAACATTACTGGGACACCACTGCCAGGGTCATTTGTGTCCTCTGTGTAATGCAAGGTTTCCAACCAGACCTCAAATGCAAGTCAATACTGTCTTGTCAGAGTTGGCTATAGAACATAAGAAGTGGGCTCAACTTCTAGAAGACCAATCTGCTCATGGCATTCTTTGTGACATCTGCCCTGCGAGGAAGGACATGGCAGTTGTGTCTTGTCTAGTATGCCCCAAACGTGCAGAAGTCCAGAGTGCGATAACTGCACGATCACACAGGCTCCGTGAGCTCAAACTCTTCACTAAGAGGTCACAGGTCTTCAAAGAGCAGCTGCTCCGCTCCCGGCCAGATCTAGGTGCGGTGATTGGGGACCGGTGTAGAGCGGCAGAGCAGCAAGCGGAAGGTTTCATTACAGAACTGAACATGGACATCACTGAGCTCGGCAAGAAACGTGGTGACCTGGAGCGTTGCTTTGCTGAACACCATCGCCTTGTCCTGTTGCTGTCGAGCCTGCCCGCTCTGCTGAACAAGGACCTGAAGAACACCGTGGTTGACTTCAAACTGCCTGATACCAACTGCGTTCGGAGATGTGCAACTCTTCTGGACCAGGAAGCCACTCTGCAGCGGCTGAAGGCTTGCGCTGTGGATGTGACCCTTGACCCAGACACTGCACACTGTGACCTCATCGTGTCCGCCGATGGGAAAGCAGTGACGCTTGGAGCAACACCTCAAGATGTCCCTGATGCTAGAAAGCGATTTAAACATCATGCCGTGTTGTCAAAGGAAGGGTTCAGATCAAGGAAGTTTTACTTTGAGGTCCAGGTAAAGGGGAAGACTAGTTGGACTGTAGGAGTGGCGAGTGCATCCCTTAACAGAAAGTATCCCGTCAGCATGTCCCGTCGGAATGAATGCTGGGTCATTGTGCTGGACGCTGGCCAGTATCGTGCATATGGCTCAGTGTCTTCTGGGTTCAATCTGTTGGTGAAGGAGAAGCTACAGGCAGTGGGGGTCTTTGTAGACTATGACGCGGGACAGGTCTCTTTTCATAACGTGGCTGCAAAAGAGCTGATCTATGTGTTCTCTGGCCTGACATTTAATGGTATAGTACTGCATCCATACCTGTGCACTCGCTCTGATCGCTCTCCATCTGATCTCAAGCCGCTCACCATCATTTCTCAAAGTCTATAGTTTTAAAGTTGTCTTAATTTTGAATTTGTTTTAATAAAAGCTTTTATTTGAAGAAACATGGATATTTGTCCTTAGTGAAACCACTACAGCTTACAGGGTTATCTTATTTACCTTACAGAGTGTGGTCATTGTGACACATTCCAGCAGAGGGCATCCATTGTATTTGTTAATGTGTACATTTGTACAAGTAGCTACATAAGATTTAAGCCACATGCACTATGATGGCATTCAGTGATGCTGCAAATGGGGACTAGAAAATGTTTTGTCCACACTAGTTTCCAGGGGGGCCCCAGTGACAAGTAGTAGGCTATCACCTTCATCTTAAATCACTTAATCCATTTTGACCATCTTCTATATTTGTACAGCTGCTATATTTATTTTTAGATCAACTTCCTGATTCCACCCAAGAAATATTGCAATATATTTAATCAGTGACACTTTAAATCTTCAAAGTAGTTAATGGCTTGGACTGCATACTAGCGCTACGGTAAGATCTCAAACACAACTCCATACAACATGCAGTGTGTGTGTGTGTGTGTCTATACACTGAAATTAACAATGCTCTTTGCATCTCTCATAGAATAATATCAATCGCAGTCAACAAGGTTTAACATGGTGATAACGGGTAGTTTTAGGCACTTAATAAAGCATCCACATCTCCAATTTAACATTTCCCAAGTGCCAGAAAATATATCTCTGTATAATACATTTCATTTGATATGTTTTCTTTGCGCTAACTGCTAACATTGGGTCATGAGCTCTGGAAGCAGAATACACAGTGACAACATAACCAGTGCAAGGCCCATGTTATGTGATAGCATCCTCCACTGCTATGCCAATGACGAGATGTTACACAGTATACTGGATGTTCAATACAGATCCAGAAGGAAGTCAGCCAGCTTCTCTCCTCTGCCCAGTCAGTTTAATTTGTTACTCACAATTGGGTTACCACATTTTGATTTTGAAAGTAATGTAATTGAGTTGTGTATGTTACAATGTAGGCATTTAGCAGACACTCCAGAGCGAATTACAGTAAGCAAGAACAAAACATGGTACATGGGAAAGAATCATACGTAAGCTAAGAACCTAGGAGTGGAATATCTATATAATGAAACTAATGCGTATACACTAGCCTACCATAGAGTGCTATTTCTACATCAAATGCTATCTAAATTACATAAGTTGAGCCCTTTGCATGCGCATGTAAGGTCAGACTATAGGGTAAGTGCTACAGGTTAAGATGGATTCTGAAGAGGTGAGTTTTCAGACTGTTTCATTTGGTTAGATTTGTACACTATATCTAACTGTCAAACACAATGCAATCTGCAATCTAACCACCGATTTCTAACGCCTGTCATTGGAGAAAAAGTTACAAAGTGCTGTACAGTTAACAATATAAAACAAGTTAAAACAAGGCACACAGGAGCAATAACGCAACAAGAAATACAAGCAAACACATTGACAACATTGAAAAAGGTCAGATAAAACAAAGACAAAATGTATCGTAATCTTGATTTTATATTGAGTTTTTTGAGTGCTCGGATCGCCCCTCTTTCTTGTGGTACATTATTTAACCTTGAACCTTAATTGCTGTGTGTGTGTGTGGTGTGTGTGTGTGTGTGTGTGCGTGCATGTGCGTGCGGTACAATTTACAATTACAATAGGCATTTAGCAGACACTCTTAAGCGATTTACAGTAGAAAGAACAAATAACATGTACATGTAATAGGCCTACATCAAATACATAGCAAATATTCATCATGAATCATATGTGAGCTTAAGAACCTAACAGTGGGATATCTATCTAATGAAACTATAACTAATACTATAACTCTATACACTATAGTCTACATAAGTGCTATTTAAGTTACATAAGTTGAGCCTATATGCATACGCCTGTAGGAGGTCGAGGCTAGGGCAAGTACTAATTAAGGCAAGTGCTATGGGCTAAGATGGAGTCTGAAGAAGTGGGTTTTCAGACTACGGTGGAAGATTGGGAGTGACTCTGAGTCTGCAGTTCTGATTGCAATGGGAAGTACATTCCATAGAGAAGGGAGAAGAGTTTGGGACATGTGGAGCGTTGTCACTGCAGTAGGTTCGCAACTTAGGTTTGTACCATAGGTGACCTTAGGTCCCTACACCAGTTTTATTTGTACCTGGAGAACATTGTATTTCTAATTTGTTGGACATTACATTGTAATCTATTTTGAAAAATAAAAAACAAATCATTTGAATAAAGTAAACTTCTCAGTTCATTTGTCCAGGGGTGACAACCTCTAAGATCCCATTTAAATCTCTTTTTGGTGAGTCTCTCCTCAGACATCTTCACAAGTCTATTCCATAGCCATATCATTATCATCAGTGTGCTTAGGCCCTGTCAGTTTGACACATTCAGTAGATCCCGTGATCTTTTGTGGCCAGATGTAATTTCTTGGGGTCTAGTAGGACTATAGTAAATAATAAATAAATAAAAATCACTATACAATTTATGCCCCCCCCCCTGTCAAAAACAGCTAAAATCCCTTAAACGAAAGAAAGCAGCAAATGAAAAAAGAATTACACCCACCCTTTTCTTTCTCTAATAACAACAACATAAAACATGACATAATGGACCTTGACATGGAAAGGGTTGAAAACCACTGCCCTAGAAAGTAGACTCCTCTCCCTGGGAGGGGGAGGCTTATTAAGCACCCTCTAGTAGCCACGCCCCCTCCACCCACACACGCGCTGACGCACAACACACTTGCCAGTGCTGCAATAGTGAAATAAACAACTTAATGAACTTATAAGTTATAATGTATATAACTTTACACCTCATGGACGTTGCGTGGAGTATAGGGCTTGTTAGGAAGTCTCTCAGTCTCTCAACAAGCGTGTGTCAGTTTGAAAGAGAAGTGAGTTCATCTTCATGACAAACTTCTTGTGCGTTTTGTTTTCAATCTACAGGTGAGTTAGCTCAATGCTAAGCATTAGCGTTCGTGCTTGTGACGTGTGTGCGTGCGTGTGTCTCTCTGTGTGTGTGTGTGTGTGTGTGTGTGTGCGTGTGCGTGCCCCCTCCACCCACACACGCGCTGACGCACAACACACTTGCCAGTGCTGCAATAGTGAAATAAACAACTTATAAGTTATAATGTATAACTTTACACATGGACGTTGCGTGGAGTATAGGGCTTGTTAGGAAGTCTATCAGTCTCTCAACAAGCGTGTGACAGTTTGAAAGAGAAGTGAGTTCATCTTCATGACAAACTTCTTGTGCGTTTTGTTTTCAATCTACAGGTGAGTTAGCTCTATGCTAAGCATTAGCGTTCGTGCTTGTGACGTGTGTGTGTGTGTATGTGTGTGTGTGTGTGTGTGTGTGTGAGAGGGAGGTAGGGAGGTAACTTTATTTCAGACACAATGGGTCCATATACAAACAACAGGGAAAAACATGACAGTAAATACAAAACAACAACACAGAGATAGCCTATGTATCGGGCTACTTTCACTCCAGGCAGTCCTTGTCAATTCAAAACATATAAACATTGCCTCCAGTGTTTCCAGAAACATGAGGAGAAGACTGTGTCACTCTGTGTGATCAAACGTAAAGGTGCTTGAAGTGCTATGTGCATCTACAGAATAACTGTTTTAATCTGTTTGCCAACGATGGTTTAATGAAGTGATATAATTGAACCATGTGTTACAACAACCTGAATTGCACATCTAGATTTCTATTTTCAATTTATTTCAATGCATACCCTATAGCCGCAAGTTGCAACTCTAGATTGTTTTTATAATGGGATGACTCTAGAGTTGCAATACCCTCCATTGACTCCCCACTCATCCAATTTGGTTTGCGATCTGCTTGTCTTCAACGACGTTAAACTCACAAACATTGCAGCTTTAGTCCAAGCTTGAATTATCCTCTTTCAATCTGCCGAGCTTGTTTTTCATAAAAATGTTATGAGCTACTTAATGTCAAGAAATTCTGTGCAGGTGTTTCTTTTTCTATTAAGTGCTTATGTATACTAGGCTTATGTATACTAGGCTGTACACAGTATGTTTTGTAACCTGAAAGATGCAGTATACCAGGCTGTGTACAGTAGTATTACTGTGTACAGTGTTATTTGTCTTCTGTTGCTAGTGAGTTGTGACAGGGTACAGTGTACACACACTACACAGTATGTGGCTCTTGGTCAGCTCACTTTCTTTCTACTTTCTTACTTACCAGAAAGTTGCATTGTCCGCCCTGAAACTAGGAGGTCAGGGTTCGATCCCCGGGCGGGTCATATCAAAGACTGTAAAAATGGGGCCCAAGGGTTGGATTGGGGGGGTCAAATCAACTAATCAAATGATTCCCGAGCGAGGCACGGCTGCGGTAACGTGTGTGACAAATCGTATGACCTTGACTTATTTATAGTCGAAGATTATGGTGCTCCACACAGGTACACGAGCCAGGGGGTGATCCGGTGATGAGTTATGACCCCAGACCCCCAAGGCCCGAGCTCAGCTTCTTCTCAACCCTGAGTCCATTCTTCTCCTCTTGAGTGACATGCTATGAATGCTGGACCCTAGAGCACCAAGTCCCTGACCACTGCACTACACCAGAATGATGGCATAAATGTGGCTGGTCGGTGGTGCCATTGATACTGGGAGGAAAGTACTGGACAGCTATAGATGGAGATGGAGGCGTTGCTGGAGGACTAGAGAGAGATACTGCATCTACCCCTGGGTTCCAAAGTTTGACCCTGCCATCACAACTGATAAAGGTAGGTCCCCCGCTGCTGCTTCTGCTTGTGTTGTATGCTGTGTGTGTAGGCCTATATACTAATGTTCTGTGATTCATGTGTCATTTTGGGACCCAATGACTGGGTGGCGATGAAACATGCATGTTCAGTAACTGTTTCTGGTGGAATTGAATGCTGATGTGAATCTACAGTTTGTATCTCTGTTGTTGGAAGGTGTGAGTTGTAACAGGGAACAGTTCAATAATCCTATGAGAACACTCAGAACGGCCATCAATTCCAAATGTTAATTTTCAATTGAAGAATTCAACAATTGTGTGTTGTGGTTGCTGAGGTTCATTGTGACAGTTTTCTTTTGAGTGGTCCCTTACGGAGCTATGTGTGTGGGTGGTTGGGTGGGTGGTAGCCCCGCAAGCAGAACCCGAATGTAGTAAAGTTTCTGATACTTTTATGACTTTACTGCATTGGGTCCTGCTTCACGCTGGGCTGTCGCCAGTTACGCACAAACAAATACAATGTAAACACGCCATGAGACGGACTTCTGCGCGCTTTTACCATGTTTATTCATGTATTGACTTACGAATGTGCGAACTATAAGTACCTTACATACCATACCGACACATCTCCTGTGTCGCGGAAGCCGTTAAGTATTTTTAATCCATGATTGATTAAAAATGTCGCTTCTTCCTACCTTGTTTATTGACACCTCATTGTACCGCCTATCTGGCTAGCTAGTGGTGCTACAGCTATGACGGAGCAGATCAAAGGCAGGGACGTAGCCCGCAAAGCCAACCGCACATCGGGAGGCGGTACAATAAACGGTAAATAAACAAGAAGAAATCAAAGCGACATTTTTAATCAAACATGGATTAAAAATACTTAACGGCTTCCGCGACACAGGAGATTTTATCAGAGGTTTGTAAGGTACTTATAGTTCGCACATCCGTAATCAAACACAATACAAAGCGCGGTAATAGCGAGCAGATCGAAGAAAGGTTGAGTTTTTTATATCCGCGTTCCAACAATCGCATTGGAAAATCTTAGCATGACCAGGGACCCTACGGGTCAGCCCGGTTCGGTTCGGATTGGGCTGACCCAGGGGGTTCCGAGAGGGGCTAGGTGGGTGGCTGCGTCTTGAGCACGAAAACAGCATAGAACTTTGTTTTTCACCACATGTGCGCAACCTAACACACACGGACATATGAACTATGGTGATTTCGGGTGTGCCAGTACAGTACAGTGACAGTACAGTAAAGTAGAGGGTACAGTAGAGGGTCTGGACCCCCCCGGGGACCCCCACACGGAGTTGCACCACTCACTTCACACAGGTTTTTTTTTTTAATAATGCATTTTTCTGTCCGTCTGTCTGTCTGTCTTTGAATAAAAGTAATATGAGGACAGTATGAGTCACATCAAATCAATAATTCTATTATATAATAGGGATTAGAATAATATGGGAGAATAATTCAATAGTGTCCTGGGCTGAATGTCATGATGCCCTAACTCTCAATTTAGCAACCAGATAATATAATACAAAAAAATATTCAAACAACAAGAAAAACACTTCTGCTATTTTTTTTAATCGAAGAACGACTGACAGAAACATGTTGGAGAGGAATAAACAGGACTGGGATCCTAACGCATACTGTATGACAGACATGGGGGGCCTGGAAGTGAGTGATCAGAGAGGATAGACATTCATGACACCTAGGATGTGAGAATAACGCATACACTCAGTTGCTGCCATAATAACAGCATGTAGCAGAATCATACAACCTCGCCAGTATACCGTATATGTGTGCTTATGGGAGGACAGCGAGGATGGTCGTGAACGTGGTTTGCCTGGTCACTCCACCATTAAGCTGCTGGTTGTAAACTAGTCTCCTGAGAGTGGCATCTCGCAGGGTTGTACAGTAGAAGGTTGTGTGGTGATGATTTCAGTAGAGGGAGGAGGTCAGAGCGTCAGCAGGCCTGCCGCGTGGGGCAGGATGCGACTGCAGGCAGGGCCTGATGGGGGACTTGTGCCTCCCCCCCCTTGGGTAGTGTTCAGAGAAGCGGTCACCAGAGAAGAGAGCGACTCAGAGGTTGCCCACAGCAGGGGTCCCTGGGGTCCCTTTCCTTAGGAATGTGGCTGGGCCTGTCTTAATCCAGTCTTTAATGTTCCACCTATACTATGAACTGATGTCTGCTGGACCTGATCAAAGCTATCCTAATTAATTACACTATCATGCAGGATATTAATATACATCTGACCGCGGATTCAGACTCTGCATACATTAGGACTAGTCATGTAGAAAGTCGGTAATCAAGAAATTTAATTTGTTATCTTGATATCTTCTGTTGTATTCTATCGACAAATCTCTTCTATTGTATTCTATGCCTTTTTGATCCATGTTTTCTCTATATATTTTTCTGTTAAAGCACTTTGTGACTTGTTCTTAAAAGGTGCTATATAAATAAAGCTTTATTATTATTATAATTTACAGGAGAACATCACGTTTAAAAATGTCACAGTTAAGATATTGCTGCAGTACACAATGGCCTATTCTCAGATCACAGAATATCATAGCATAAGCAGCAGTTTAAATCCATATTTCTTGTTCTCCCCTGTGCTTTGGCTTTAGCCAATACATTCCACACGTCGTCAACAGAGAGTAAAGGAGACGGGTCCAGGGGTTCCTGTGGGGGTGCCTGATCTAGATTTTCTGTCTTGTTAAGTTGTTTGATAAGGAGTCTTTCATGGTGCAGGGACTAAGGATTTGCTTATATGTCCAACACGTCGTAAAAGTGGGTAAACGTCCCTCCCTCCACTCTCTGTAGATCGGTGAGACCCCAGAGTTGGTATGTGTGAACGTTTATGTTCCCTTGCCAACATCACATCTTTGATATTGTCCCTTTTGAAGAGAACAGGTCTTGATATCGATGCCGGATATCCTGTTATCGCTACAATGTGTACTATTGGCACACAACCATGGACAGCATATAGTCTTTATTGATGTGGGGGCAGGGGAGTTATGGATAGTGTTGACTCAGACATTTTGGTCGAATCGGCACTGCAACTTCAGTGTGAGATTGATACTCTTGAACAAGCCTTCTTTCAGCAAAGAGTCCATCGATATCTATGTTCTTTATACCTTTATTCTGCAGTCTTTGGAATGATGCTGCTATTTCACAACATGTACAGTATGTTTGCAGACAAGATAAGTATCTAGCATCTTGTTGGTCTGTCTCTCTTATTCCGAATAATATTGAACCAATAATTCAGAGGAAGGAGTGTGGTGGTGTTGAGGACAGGGGGGTGGGGACGGGGTTGTTTCGTTTCACACTGTCGGTGTGGCTGCCTTGTTTTCAAGTGATGGAAAAAGTCCATCCATACATCCATCTTCAAACTGCTCCAACTTCCCTCTCTAGAGCAAAATTAGCAACTTCCTCCGAAGCATTCCCAAGCCAGTGTGGCGATGTAATCCCTCCCATCTGGTCCTTGGTCTGCCCCGGGGTCTCCTTCCAGTGGGACAAGCAGCGAGGACCCCCCTATAGGGACACACTATACTAGACGCTGGCTCCTTTCCAAGCGAAGAAGCAGCGGTTCTAGCAGTCTCTCACGTCACGTGTGACTGAACTCTCACCTAGCTGTCTCTAATGGATATGCCAGCCACTCGTCTGAGCACACTCATTGTGGCAGCGACCGTATTCTTCCGGTCATGACCCACCCACACTGTCACGAATGTAAAACCATTCGTCAGTCAGTTGAGAGGGATACAAAATGAGTGCTCGCCCTCCCTCCAGCTCTGTGACAGGTATGTCAGTGTGCTTATTTGGTTTATTATCCACATTTCCCGATTGTTCTCGGGGGAAATCTTGTTTGGCCTAAACTGTCTCCCCCTGGCCAGCCAGGGCGCCTGATGGAGGGGAAAGGAACTGGTTGGAATAACGTGTTCCTTCCATGTGCTATACATTCAACCAGGGAAACTCCCCCCCCCCCCCCCCCCCCCCCCCCCCTGTCAGGTGTAAAGAAGCGGCTTGGACGCTCATGCACTGAAGGAGGCATGAGGACGGTCCGTCGCTCTGCCCAGGTTGGCAGTGTAGAGCCCAGGATCACATTAGATAATTGACACTGGGTTACACAAATCCCACAATCGTGGGATAGAAATGATAGAAAAGAGGGAATCTTGTTTGTTTAATTATCATTAAATGCTTAGCTGCAACACAATTGCTTTTCTTCCTGACCTTGTATACTCTAACCCCCCCCCCCCCCCCAGGCAAGAGACTGCCTCATGACAGACTCTGACACCACTATCCTCCAGTGGTTTGACATCTTTCACACTAGACCTATATAAAACAGCAGAAATAGATAGGTTGGCAAACTTTGTCCTCTGTTTGCTTCAGTACGCAGGCTCCAAGTGTTGCACCGTAGCTCTGTAATATGAATTATGGACACAGTTTCCATGAAATACCCCCGGAGGCTTAGGCTACGGTTTGATGAAACCGTAATCTTCTTTACTGAACATTCAATGGAATTATATTGTGTTCAGAAGATGGAGCCAGGTAGTGTTTTCTTTGTCTTATATTGGGTTGTTTTCTATCGTGAGACATTTTCTTTTTGGGCTTTGTACAATTCTCGACTTTCTCGTTGAAGTGAATTTAATCAACATTTGAAGGCTTCTGCTGCAGTTACTGCAGGATGCATTACTTTAGAAACTTCTGAAGCCAGAAGTAAAATACAAAAGGTAGGGCTGCGAATCTTTAGGTGTCCCATGATTCGATTCGATTCCGATTCTTGGGGTGACGATTCGATTCAAAAACGATCTTTTCGATTTTTCCGATTCTCGATTCAAAAAAGATTTTTTTCGATTCTAAAGCAGTTTATTTTATTTTATTAAAAACAATTAAATAGAATTTTAGCATGATCTACTCCAGTCTTCTGGCATGAAAGCAGAGTACATTTAGTAAAAAGCTTGTATAATTGTAAAGGTTTTATCAACTGAATGATTTAAACACACAAAGGTTAAATCCAAGAGTAAGAACATGTCTCATGTATTTAGCTTGCACAAATTTGAACCAGTACAAAAGTTACAAAATCTCTTCTCACTTAATACCAGAACAATACATTAGTATTAAAACAGGTGTAAAATAAATACAATTGGCAGGCTTAGCTTAGCTGGTAGTAAATGCACTATGCAGAAACCCAGGCCATAATGCATTGCATGCACAGGTACATTTGTGATTTTTTTTTTTTTTTTTTAATTTGATTTTTGGAAAATGAGAATCGATTCTGAATCGGACAGCATTAGAATCGCGATTCTAACTCGAATCGATTTTTTTTGACAGGCCTAGCACCCCTGCTCTAGTCTTAATCCAGAGCAATTTAATCTACAAGGTAAACACGAGGTAATACGTGAAACGCATAGAATGCAACCCAGGATAGGATTTATGTAGCAGACCAAGCTGGGTAATGAGGTGGTTCTTTATTAGGAGGGCACAAATACATATAATTGTGAGGGTACTTTGTAGAATCAGCTTCACCAAGCAGCCCATATTTCTCTGAGAAATATAGGTTATTTGATAGTTATTTTCTGTCCACAGCACTCCGCTCTCCTTCCGCTGTCCATCGTGTTAATGCCACTTAAAGAGCTGGCATTATCCGTGTGGCTTCCAGCCGGATAAGAGACTGAAGATGAATGGCAGGCCAGCGGACCCAGAGGACCCAGCGTTGCATGTATGATCTCCATAAAACCCAGGCTGACAACATAAGCAACCCCCCCTCCCAATCCTTATTCTGCTCTCATTTGTAAAGGTACGCGAGGCGCTGTGAGCTTGTCGTTCGGCTATTTTCCACAATATGTACAGTGTCTGTGGGACGGAGTTGACGATAATATGATAGGCGTTTGTGAACCCTTGCTCTGGTAAATGCCCTAATCACCTCTCAAGCTGTTATCAGGGGTGTAAATGTCACCGAGTGGGAGCACTAAACATACCCCAGCCGTGTTCCTCTGTGCAGTGTCTATCTGAAGAGGACGGAGTGCTCACTAACGGGGCAGGTCAAGGTCAGGCCTGGAAATAACATCTCTGTTCAACTGTGAGATATGAAATTATCCAAATGAAGGGTTTATAACTTTATATAGCATTACGCACACCCGAACAAGCAACAAGCACATTTCACATTGTGTGCAGTGTTGATTTCGTCGACTAAAACTAAGATGAGAAGTGGTGTTCGACTACCTTTTTCCACTGATGAAAACTAAATGGAAACGAATCTATGATGACTAAAACTAAGACTAAATATATTGACAATTTTGTCAACAAATAAAAACTAGACTAAAATGTTAGGAAGGGACTAGTGGACAAGAGATCCAGTACAAGTCATTTTACAATTGGTCAATTGGTCATTACGACGGCATCAAGGCCCGCCAAAATACATTTTAGTCGACTAAATCACCTGTAGATTTAGTCGACTAAAATCTCATGACATTTAGTCGACTAAAACCAAACTATAACACTAACACATTCCAGGTGACTAAAATGTGACTGAAACTAAGTGAAAACTATTCAAGAGACTATGACTAAAACTAAAATAGAAATAATTAACTGCTTGTGTGTCTGTTGGCCATCATGGCTTCACTCAACGTTAAACACGTTAAATGTCTGAAGATATAGCATATTTACCAGTAAGACTAGACGCCCTAAAGGGCGAGGTTGCGTTGAAACAACAGAGCTTCCTGAAGAGGTATGCCTGCTGTCTGCTGTCCTGTGTGCTATAAGGACTTTTGAAGGTAGACTTGGAGATCTATCATTCTGTTGAGCTGGTCGAGTCATCATTGTGATGTCAGCACGACATTGTGATGTCAGAACAGGCCAGCTCCATATATGGAGATATAAGGGTTTGATGAGGTCAGATCAGCATATGGAATTAATTCTGTACTGGCCATATATGGAGCGTGTTTTGAGTGTACAGGGTTTGATGAGGTCCGATCAACATATGGAATGAATTATGTACTGGCCATATATGGAGCGTGTTTTGAGTGTACAGGGTTTGATGAGGTCAGATCAACATATGGAATGAATTCTGTACTGGCCATATATCTATGGAGCGTATCACGAGGTGTGACGGACGCCTCATGCAGGTTTTCATAGTAAACTGCGATCTATGGTTGAAACAAGCTCACAAAACAGTCAATGCGACACATTGTGAGCTTGTCGATCTGTTATCTTATTCTAAAAATAGGGACGCGAGGGTGAAAGTGGTGCAGAGTTCAACTCTTGAGACTTCCACCCATGATGAATATGCAATTTGTTGAATGCTTCGTTCCAACCAAGCATTCAACAAATTGCATAGTATAACACAGTGTTGTTTTTGGCAGCAAATTTTAGTTTTAGTCATAGTCTCTTGAATAGTTTTCACTTAGTTTTAGTCACATTTTAGTCACCCGGAATGTTAGTGTTAGTCGACTAAATATCATAAGATTTTAGTTGACTAAATCTACAGTGGATTTAGTCGAACAAAATGTATGTTGGCGTGCCTTGATGCTGTCGTAATGACTGTTTTTTTTTCTCCACTTTCTGAAAATAGCCAATCTACAAGCCCACAACGCGTCGCAGCGTGACGCGCTGTGAGCTTGTGGATCTGCTATTTTCAGAATGCAACTAATTGTAAAATGACTGGATCTCTTCTCCACTAGTACCTTCCTAAGATCTTAGTCCAGAGTTATGTATTTCTGAGGGGATTCTTGGCACCAGTCCCAAAAAAGTGAAATTCTTTAGGCCTGGGAGGAGCTAGAGATAGGGAAGCTGAGAGAGCAGCCAGACATCAAGATTGAACTGTCATTCAGGGATCACAAGTGGTGTGTGTGTGTGTGTGTGTGTGTGTGTGTGTGTGTGTGTGTGTGTGTGTGTGTGTGTGTGTGTGTGTGTGTGTGTGTGTGTGTGTGTGTGTGTGTGTGTGTGTGTGTGTGTGTGTGTGTGTGTGTGTGCGCGCAACGTGCATGTGTGGACAGGTCATTGGCCATGACCTTGTACGGCAGGAGCATCAGAGGATATAAGGTGGACACTCCCACGCAGAGTCCCCAGACAGCAGAAGGGTCAGCTCCTGGACAGACGTCTACTCATCCACTTGGCTCATCGACTGTAAGTTTGAAACAGGACTTTACATGCATGCTCACACTGTCAGATTATTGTCTAAATGTCCCGATACCGTATCGGTATCGGATCGAGTCATATCGGTATCGGCAAATATGCCAGTCTAACCACCGATCCCACACAGGGGTAAGGGGTTGACACTATGCCAGTCTAACCAGTGATACCACACAGGGGTAAGGGGTTGACAATATGCCAGTCTAACCAGTGATCCGACACAGGGGTAAGGGGTTGACACTATGCCAGTCTAACCAGTGATCCGACACAGGGGTAAGGGGTTGACACTATGCCAGTCTAACCAGTGATCCCACACAGGGGTAAGGGGTTGACACTATGCCAGTCTAACCACCGATCCGACACAGGGGTAAGGGGTCAACACTATGCCAGTCTAACCAGTGATCCCACACAGGGGTAAGGGGTCGACACTATGCCAGTCTAAGCACCGATCCCACACAGGGGTAAGGGGTTGACACTATGCCAGTCTAACCAGTGATCCCACACAGGGGTAAGGGGTTGACACTATGCCAGTCTAACCACCGATCCGACACAGGGGTAAGGGGTCGACACTATTCCAGAATCCAGTCTGACCAGTGATCCCACACAGGGGTAAGGGGTTGACACTATGCCAGTCTAACCACCGATCCGACACAGGGGTTAAGGGGTCGACACTATGCCAGTCTAACCAGTGATCCGACACAGGGGTAAAGGGTTGACACTATGCCAGTCTAACCAGTGATCCGACACAGGGGTAAGGGGTTGACACTATGGCAAGTAAATAAAATGTTGGGGCGTCGTGTGGAGTTTGCTATGGAGTTGCCCCAAACTGCAAGTGCACATACGAGTGAGGAGTCCGTTATATAAACACAACACGAGATATATATTCCCAGTCGGTGGACTTAAAAATGTAATAAACCAGTAGTCCGGGGCGGCCGCGACCACCAGTGGTCCCTGAGGGAGTTCCAGGTGGTCCCCTTGACGTGTGTGTGTGTGTGTGTGTGTGTGTGCCTGTCACAGCCACCATGGGGGACGCACAGATGGCCGTGTTCGGCCTCGCCGCCCCGTACCTGAGGAAGTCGGACAAGGAGCGCATGGAGGCGTCCACGCGTTTCTTCGACATGAAGAAGGAGTGCTTCGTTTCCGACGCGGTGGAGGAGTTCGTCAAGGCGTCCGTCGTCAGCCGCGAGGGAGACAAGGTCACCGTGGAGACGTACCACGGCAAGGTCAGTGACTGGCACGCTGCTTGTATCAGGGCTGTGTTCAATTCATCCATACGGCAATGATCATAGACGGTTACGATACACATGATTAAACCTTTTGCATTTATACGTCAAAACTTTTTTTTCTTCTTTTTCTTGCTTTTTGTTTAAATGTTATCAACTACGTTTTTCAAATTGATTTGGAAACGTAAACATTTCGGACAATATTATTTGTCAAAACATCGGTAATCGGTGGTCTAGGACAGTGGTTCCCAAAGTGGGGTCCGGGGACATCCCAGGGGTACTTTAGGGAGTTCCAATTGAAATTAAACGGGTTGAGAATCACTGCTAGAGCCGTAAAAATCTTCTCTTATAGGGGACCCTGCATGGCATATCTTTTCAAATGTGGGTCCGCAGGCTAAATAGTGTCAATTTGGGGGTACTTGACATGAAAAAGTTTGGGAACCACTGGTCTAGGACTGTTAGTACGACACACGGTCATTATTCAAACCCCTATAGAAGGCTCTCGACGCACCTCAAGGGGTCCGCGCGCCACAGTTTGTGAACCCCTGCGTCAGACGGCTGAGTGATGAAGCATCACAGACATGTGGCTTTAACTTTCTCCAGCGAGCTTCGGAAGGAGTGGCGCTACACATAATGATAATAATAATAATAATAAAACTTTATTTGTATAGCATCTTTCATGACATGAAATGCAGCTCAAAGTGCTTTACAGAGCAATGGAGAATAAAAGAAAAGCAAGGCAACGGCATTAAAAAAACAAGCAGTAATGCAATACAGTGAGGACATGAATAACACAAAATAAAAGATCAATTAAAAGCAATGTTGTAGAAGTGGGTCTTGAGCTGAGCTTTAAAAATGTCTACAGAGGCTGCCTGACGAAGGTACAGTGGGAGCTTGTTCCATGCTGACGGCCCGTAGAAGCAAAAACATGTTGACAAGGTTAATAAAATCAAAGATTTCAGTTGATTTTGACGGCAAGTTTTAGTCATAGTCTCTTGAATAGTTTTAATTTAGTTTTAGTCACATTTTACTACTTTTAGTCGACTGAAATGTATTTTGGCGGGCCTTGATGCCGTTGTAATGGCTGATTTGACACTTTCTGAAAATAGCATACAAGCTCACAACGTGTTTTCAGAATGCAACCAATTGTAAAATGACTTATACTGGATCTCATGTCCACTGGTCCCTTCCTAACATTTTAGTCTAGTTTTTATTTGTTGACGAAATTGGAACCATGTTTAGTTTTAGTCATCATAGCTTAGTTTTCATGTCATTTTTTGACAAAATCAACACTGCTACTATGTACTATCACATATTTCTGGGTAATTCGTTCATAGAAATCCTGTTTCTCAAATGCCACACGTGACCTACAATAATAATACAATGACAGCACTTTGAATGGTTAGGTACTTATTGCAGTGATGCAAAGTACATTTATGCAAGTACTGTAAGTATTACTATTTGTTTTAGTTTATTGGAATATTTCCAATTTTCTATGCTTTTACTTCTACTCCACTACATCTCACAGACAAAATATTGTACTTTTTACAATTATTTGAAATGTTCAGTTATGCTACTGTATAGTTACTTTGTAGATTTGGATTATTAAAGGTATATTCAGTGATTTCACTCAAAAAAGGTTTTGTTTTTGGCTGTGGGACCTAAGCCTTCGTCCAATCAGGATAGAGAGTCAAAAACGAAACCTACGTTTTTTTGACCCCCAGGGGTTAACTGGGGACAGGGAGGAACTCCTTATATGGTCAGCGCACACTATAGTAGAGAGGATTATCACAACAAAACAAAAAAATAAGTGATATTTGAATTAAGTGAAATCACTGAATATACCTTTAATACAAAACATGCATTAGCCACTTAAGCCCTATTGAAACTTTGGCTGTTTGAAAATAACCGATCTACAAGCTTGTATATCTGCTATTTTCTTAAGATTTCAGTTTTTTTTACATTTTGATCAACAGACTTTTAGTTGCAAACAGTTTTTCTACAGTATTGATATTGATATAAAAAAACAACAAGTATCTTAATTTCCCACCAATCTATGATTCCATTTCCAATATTTGTTTGAAGTGTTCTTTCTTGGCATGTTCGCCAGACGGTGGTCGTCAAAGAGGCCGACGTTCTGCAACAGAACCCTCCAAAGTTCGACAAGATCGAGGACATGGCCATGTTGACCTTCCTGCACGAGCCCGCCGTGCTGTTTAACCTCAAAGAGCGCTACGCAGCATGGATGATATACGTGAGTAGCAGCATTATAACGTGATCAATGTGTTCAGCATTATAACGTGGAAATGTCACATAATTTGATGCTAATTGGGGTAGGTGGGAGACCGTGGCTGTAACTATCACACGGCGGCTAATTACTCTAAAACCAGAGTTTAACGGTTAAACTTTAATCCATTCTGGACGGGGACCCCTGTTGGTGTTTTAAGCATTATGTTATACTTTAGCTATTGAAAAATAGCAGATCAACAAGCTCGTAGTGCGACACTACGAGCTTGTTGAAGCTCGTAGCGTGACACTACGAGCTTGTTGAAGCTCGTAGCGTGACACTATGAGCTTGTTGATCTGCTATTTTTGAAACATTGTGAAAATGTGTCGCAAATCTTTGAATATATGTATCTCTGTTGTCGGGAGGAAACCTCATAACTCCAAAATGTTCATTTTTCAGGAAATTTAAAATATACATTTTTCAGGAAATTAAGAAAACCTTATATTTTTAAAACAAAGCAATACTGCCTCATCAAAGTTGATGTTGTAACTTTATATATTGTCAATTACTTCCATGAGAAGGAGAGAGGTTGGTGGAGTTAGTTGTTTTAGCAGACAGTTAATAATACATATTATGTGTTTCTCAGACCTACTCCGGGCTGTTCTGTGTGACTGTAATAATATTAATAATAATACATATTCTGTGTTTCTCAGACCTACTCCGGGCTGTTCTGTGTGACTGTAATAATATTAATAATAATACATATTCTGTGTTTCTCAGACCTACTCCGGGCTGTTCTGTGTGACTGTCAACCCCTACAAGTGGCTGCCGGTCTACGACTCGTCCGTGGTGACGGCCTACCGCGGAAAGAAGAGGGCCGAAGCCCCTCCTCACATCTTCTCTATTTCTGACAACGCGTACCAGTACATGTTGGCAGGTATCTATACCAGTACCAGTACACGTGGGCAGGTATCTATACCACTGTTGTCACTGTAGTCAGGCAGGGAACTCCTATCTCTCCTAGGTTACAACACTTTTTTGGTTGTTTTTCTTCTTTGTAATTATTTGTTTGGTCGAAAATATTGTGTTTGTTGTCATGATTTGTCACGACAAGAGTTGGCTTTGTCCGCGGCGTAAACGTACAAATAAATACCTTTTGAAAATGCATTGGGAATCATTTCCTGGGCCTGACGTCGTCATGAAAGGGCCCCCTTTCCAGACCCGGAAAAGAATCCCCCGTTAACTTTCCTCATAGACTTTTCAAAAATAATTTAATTGATGACGTTTAACGCCGCAGACAAAGCCAAATCGAGTTGTGACAAATCATGACAATAAACACAATGTTTTGGGCCAATCAAATAATTTGTAAGAAGAAAAACTAAAAAACACAAAGTGTTTGATATGCATTGTCTACTAATACAACTAGAAAGTTCCCTTTTAGGATAGCTACTTTAGTTCTCGTGAGTGACAGCAGAGCTGCAAGCTCACAAAACAACACAACGTTTTGGCCTCTGTGGTCTTCGTAAGGTATTATTCCTTGACGAAGGCCACAGAGGTCGAAACGTTGTGTTTTCTTTACCCCGCCTTGGTAAATAAAGTTTTTGCAGAGCTTTGAAAACGGTGTACAGACATATTCTTCCTTTTGCAGTCTGTTGTTTCTGTTCGAGCACCCGTTTAATTAGCCTGGGATGTGCGTGCACCTCCTGACCTATTTCCGGCTAGTAGCAGCTCTACAAGTTAGCGACTGTTTTCTGTTCGTGACACATCCACGTGGGACTAAATATAAATCAAGCCTAAAAAAATACTTTTATTGCACTGTATACCTTATGTGTATTAATGAAGCCATCCTCTCTCCTTGTCTGTCTTCCAGACCGTGAAAACCAGTCAATCCTGATCACGTATGTAAAATATTATATCCACACACATTCAAGGTAGTGAAGGCACTTTGAAATGAAGTCTGTGTTTTATGTTAAGTTGCGCATGCAGTGTAAGCAATCATATTGGATATTAGAACACTGGTTCTCAACCTGTGCGGCGGGATCACATGCTTTTTTATTTTTTGTGGGGAGGGTATGGCAGTGAAGTGACAATTGAAGGACTTTTAAGACTGTTTAAATACCTCAAAAAAGAAAGAAAATAAAAAGTCAGTCATTACAGACCATTGCTGCATAAAAGGTCATCAACAAACTATAGTACTATACTATAAAAGATGGTCAAACATTGGCCAAATTGTCAAATACTATAAGAAAGAGGCAACAATTGTGAAAATATAAGTAGATCTGATATTTTCACAATATCTGTTGGTGGAACCAAAAGGAAGCTCAACTAACCACTGTTAATTTGAAGAAGAAAATGACTCGGCGTGTTATTGATAGATAGAAGATAGATAGATAGATATAGAATGACTGGGCGTGTGATTGCAGCGGGGAGTCTGGAGCAGGGAAGACCGTCAACACCAAGAGAGTTATCCAGTACTTTGCTAGCATCGCAGCTGGAACTATCAAAAAAGACGCAAAGGTAATTTCTGTTCCCAACTAGTTTGCAATGTTTTTTTTTTTAAACCTTATGCCCATACCCGTAACCCCATAATACCATGCCAAAAATCTAAAACTCGTCCCAGAGTGCATGAATTGTTTCTTTATTTTACTGCTAAGTTTGATTGAGCTGTGTTTTTCATTTTTGACAGGGTACTCTGGAGGATCAAATCGTCCAGGCTAACCCTGCTCTGGAGGCCTTCGGCAACGCCAAGACCATCAGGAACGACAACTCCTCCAGATTCGTGAGTTACAGAATAATACAAGAGTATTCCGCATATACCACTGGAGCACATTGAAACGGACAGAGGTTTCAAGAGATTTATTTTCTCAGGGTAAATTCATCCGAATTCATTTTGACACGAGAGGAAAATTGGCCTCCGCTGATATTGAGACATGTAAGCATAAACATCTTTGTTTATATTATTTATATAATATATGTGGTTATAAGGAAATATACTTTCAAGCTTACAACTCAGACAGCTTAACTCAAAGCAACACTTTGGCGCTCTGTGGATTCTTTGCAGATCTTCTGGAGAAGTCCCGGGTGACCTTCCAGCTCAAGGCTGAGAGAGATTACCACATCTTCTACCAGATTCTCTCTCAGAAGAAACCAGAGCTTCTAGGTGCAGTATACAACCATGCACCCAGAGTACTGACCCAGAACACCGACATGTCCATATGTCTGTCCCCCTCCTGTCTGCACCAACATGTCTAACACCGTGTCTCTCCTGTCTCCGCTCTGCAGAGATGCTTCTGATCAGCAACAATCCCTACGATTACCCCTTCATCTCCCAGGGGGAAACACAAGTGACCTCCATTGACGACTCAGACGAACTGATGGCAACCGATGTGAGCCCCTCTCCCATATCGTTCTCTTCTCCGCCTGTCCTTTAGCTAATGGGTGACGTACTCGTGACTGTGTCAGCATCACCGCCAAAAGAATGTGCACACGTTTATAAAGCCTAGAGACTCTAGAGACACTCATAACATTAGTGTTGTCTTTTTGAATACATTTCTACGACAAGTTTTAGTCATATCGTAGTCATCTGAATTGTTGCGGTTTTAGTCTAGTTTTAGTTGAATATCAAAGTCGACTAAACCTAGTTGATTTAGTCATCATGCTTTAGTTTTCATTTCCTTTTTATTTAGTTTTCGCCAGTGAAAAAAGGTGGTCGACGAGCATCTTTCGTTTTTTAAATCGACGAGATGAACACTGCCTGACGAACAGTATTATTATTATTATTATTATTATTATTATTATTATTATCGTGAGTGATTAAATCAATCAAACCGATTGACTGGGGCTCAGGAGGTAGAGCAGGTCGTCCATTGATCCATGGGTCGGTGGTTCGAATCCCGACTCCTCCTGTCTACATGTCGAAGTGTACTTGGGCAAGACACTGAACCCCAAATTGCACCCGATGTGAATGTAATGCACAATCTATGTAAAGCGCCTTGGATAAAGGGCAAGGCGCTATATAAATGTACCATTTACCATTTAACTGTAGGATGCTTTTGACGTGCTGGGCTTCACTCAAGAAGAGAAGAACAGCATCTACAAGCTGACCGGCGCCATCATGCACCACGGGAACATGAAGTTCAAACAGAAGCAGAGGGAGGAGCAGGCCGAGTCCGACGGCACCGAAGGTGAGTGGAAAACAAATACTACAAATGTTTTACTAAACATTTGCACTCCTCCTTTTGCAACCAGATCTTATTTTAATGATGTTTGGGAGACAAGAAACACTCCTGGGGTTTATTTATTTTTTGTTTTGGCAATTTAGATATTTTAGTATTTCAAAGTTCCAGTCATGGTGACTGTTCTGACTTCTTTCCTGGACTACATGTTGTCTCAGTAAGACAGTACTCTCCCTGTCCACAAGGTGGGGTGAGTGCAGCAATTTCCAGCAAAGCATGTTGGTCACACTACTAGAGTAGTAATCCAGCAGTGAGACCAGTGTCTATGACATCACAGACACAATATCTAAAAATCACACACGTGTGAAGTGAGGGGCGCTAATATAGTAAAGTCTAACTCATATTGATTAGGTGATGTAATGCTGAAGTAAAACAAACAGTGACAAAACAAACTATTCAATTATCTTTATTGTTAATGTTTGTGTTAGGGACAAGATGACCTACATTATCCCTTCATTGTCAATACGGCGTTTTAAAAACAAACATTGATCTAAACCCATAGGAGGGGCCATGCAGTGCCCCTCAGAAACACGAAGGTGTTTCTTGTCTCCCAAACATCATTAAAATAAGATCATGTTCAATTTCATACGTTTTCAATGAATACAAAACTTTTGTATAAAAAAACTTTTGAAAATGGCAGATCTACGAGCTTGTAGATCGATCGTCTTTTTTCAAATGGCCAAAATGCATTCTATGCTTAAGTGGTTACTGCATGTTTTATTTTTTATTTTTTTAAGGATATTAAAAGAAAAAACTAACTACATTTTCAAATAATTGTAGTGGAGTAAAAGTATAATATTTGCCTCTGAGTTGTAGTGGAGTAGAAAATTGGAAATTCTCCAGTAAAGTAAAAAATACCTCAACATTGTACGTGAGTAAATGTACTTAGTTACTTTTTACAACACCACTGGAGGCAGATCATGCCCCGTTGCAGTGGTTATGTGGGTTGGGAGTGGGACATACCTAAAAAATATTACAAAACTATATATTTAGCCTGGCTCCAGTCCACAGACCCTGTCCCCACTGAGTGAACTGCCTCTTCAGTCTCATAATCAGGCTACAAATTATTATTGGCCCAGGAATCTGACAAAAAAAACCAAATGGCTTCAAGGCTTCGTGGGGTGTGTTGACTAAAGGCCTATTCATAGTCTGGATTTACGGTGGTGAGTTGACCACCGCTCCGGTGGTGAGCTGAAATAACGTTGATCGGTGGTTTGCTCTTCACCGCGGCCATCATGCTGTAGTTCAGGTGGTCACCTCGCCACCGAAAATCCAGACTATGTATGAGCCTTAATTGAATTGAAAATAAGTCATTGTTTGCTACAACTACTACTTTAACCTCATGATCTTCTCTCTCAGATGCTGACAAGATTTCGTATCTGATGGGCCTGAACTCTGCTGATCTCATCAAGGGTCTCTGTCACCCGAGAGTGAAAGTGGGAAATGAGATGGTGACCAAGGGACAGAGTGTTGACCAGGTCAGTGAAATGAGATGGTCACAAAGGGACAGAGTGTTGACCAGGTCAGTGAAATGAGATGGTCACAAAGGGACAGAGTGTTGACCAGGTCAGTGAAATGAGATGGTCACAAAGGGACAGAGTGTTGACCAGGTCAGTGAAATGAGATGGTGACCAAGGGACAGAGTGTTGACCCGGTCAGTGAAATTTCGTTCACGAAAATATATATGAAGATTTATATTAGGATACATTTGCGCAATACATTTGACGAACGGAAGGATACTTCACGCGTACGCTTTCTCACTTGCTCATGATCAGAGCTTCCGTTCTCTATAGTGTAACAGAAGCATTTGAAAATTGCCAGAGGTGACATTCTGGCCACGTGAGACTAGCCGTTTTTTTTATTTTGGCGTCTCTTTGTTGTGGTCTCTGTTTCTCCGCTCGGCTCCCTCCATTGGCTCCCGGTTGCTGCCCGCAGAGAATACAAAACTCTGACGCTGGCCTTGAACGCAACCCAAGAAGCTGGAAGAACATTAACTAAAAAAAAAACACATGTGGGACAACTCTCCACATGTTACAACTAATTTGTGTATAGGTGCAACAGCTTAAACTTTTAGTCACGCGTGAGTCTTGACGTTAATAATAGCCATTTACGCTACAACACTAGGCTACGTTTGAACTTCCGTTGTGGTGGTGCGACCTGGAACAGCCAGAACAGACGCAGTAAGTATCCAAGTACCCATAACACAGTGTCATATTACATTTTCATGTTCACAATACTCTCAATAAACCAGTTAAACGCATGACTCTTCCTTTGTGTGCAAATATAAATACTTAAATGTGCCAAATATCAGTAACGGAGGACCACTTCGTTACACGCCTCCAGGTGAACTATGCCATCGGAGCGCTGTCCAAGGCCGTGTACGAGAAGATGTTCCTGTGGATGGTGGTGAGGATCAACGAGACCCTGGAGACCAAGCAGCCGCGGCAGTACTTCATCGGCGTGCTGGACATCGCCGGCTTTGAGATCTTTGACGTGAGTCAAAGTCACATCGTTTTGGATTTCAATGCCATACACATTTAACCCATTTTGACCTGAGATCAGATTCTAAAAAAATGTCTTCTACATCTTTGATTTTTCAAAAATGGCAGACCTACAAGCTTGTAGATCTGCTATTTTTCAATAGTTAAAGCATAACATAATTCTATTTCTAACACCAAAAGGGGTTCCCGCGCAAAATGGGTTAAAGGAGTAGTTCACCCCAAAAACAATTACTTATTTTCTATCAATTAGACACCCCCTGACGCCTTGAATTCATGGAGATTATTCTACATTTTTATTATTAATTTATCGCATTCCTAAGCCAATAATTTGAGCAGCCACCCATCAAATTATTGGTTTATGAATGCGACAAAAACAAACAATGATGTCAAGGCTTCATGGAGCATGTAATTGATAGGACATAACAACATTTCTTTGTGGAAAACAGTGAACACATGATGAGTATTTTGTCCTTTTTGCAGTTCAACACCTTTGAGCAACTCTGCATCAACTTCACCAACGAGAAGCTGCAACAGTTTTTCAACCACCACATGTTTGTGCTGGAGCAGGAAGAGTACAAGAAAGAGGGCATTGAATGGACTTTCATTGACTTCGGCATGGACTTACAGGCTTGTATTGACCTGATCGAAAAGGTGAGGGCTTTGAGATATACAGTCAGAACTGCAGTCTCACTTCCCAATCTTCCGCCGTAGTCTGAAAACCCACCTCTTCAGACTCCACCACCATGGCCCGTAGCACTTGCCCTAGCCTAGCCCCTTAGATAGCATTTTATGTCGACTTGGATAGTATTTTAGACAGACTTATAGGATCGTTACGTAGACAGCACTAGAATTGCATGTTATGTAGTCATAGCACTTTATAGTACACACATGTATATTGTGTTATATATACTAGCCCTTACCCGCTGTGAGATATTTGCCCCATCTTGTGGCCGTGGGGGGTACTGCACCCAGGCGCATTGCCCATGGGGTCGTGTGGTGATGTAAAAACAATATTTGTACAGTAAATATGACAGTTGCGTCTGTAAAAAGTAGCATAGGTCACTTCTGGGAGCGTGCAGAATTGTTTTGGCATGGAGAGATGTGTGCTAATAGTGTGGCTCGGTCGGAGATAGACCACGTACAAAGACAACGGCTGTAAAAGGCTGTAAACGGCTGTTTTTATTCACTAATAAATTCATTATTAATCATGAATGTGTCAAATCGAAAAAAGGGCTCTGTTAAGACCTCCATATAATCATGGTCCATGCCTGTGTGAAAAGTGGGAGTGATTCGTGCAGTCAATGATGAGATAACGCTCTGTCAGTGACATTCAGACATTCAGACATTCGCTGAATTATAGTATGATGATGATGATGATGATGATGATGGTGATGATGATGATGATAATATAGTATAGTATGTATAGTTGACATAGATACTCCACTGTTACGTTCTTAGCTTATACACGATTCATGATAACTACTATTTATATCACTCATTCTTGAGATGAGGGACAAAAGTGGAAAAAACATGTCCCACACATAAGAGCCTTATTTTATGTAAAAAATAAATTAATTCATAAAAATAAAAGCACTTGCAAAGTTAAGTGTAATACAGTTGTGTATTATTATGCCCTTAATTTCATTATAATTGTTTTCATATTCCATCTGAATTAGTTAAAAGCAGGCCATGTACCCAAAAAGGCCTGTATTTAGCCTGTCCCCAGCAAGTGGCCACAATTTCAAACTGCCAAAAAAGTGTCTAATACTGTCACAATCACATAAATATACATACTAAATTAAAGTAGATTGTCAACAACATAGCAAATAATATACACAGTTAATTTTAATTTATATTTTCTATTAAATATCTCATATCAAATGTTCGTCCCACGTCTCCGTCAACTCCGTCAGGTTTTTTTAAAAGTCTTAAATTAATCAGAAAATATTGTCGACAGATTTAGCCTGAAGACTCCTTTTCCAAGTCCCATTTATATTTGTTGCAACAGTGGAGTACCTGGTCTGACAAGCATTCAATTGTTTGATATTTTAAACAAACAATGTTGATAACAATGTGGTCACAGCTTTTACATGTCAACTCCGTCAGGACATTATTATGATCTTTGTTAAGAATTCCAAAATAATGTTTATTATTTTAGTTTAGGGGTTAGGTTTAGCTAACAAAATTAAGCAAAAACAAAATGGCTACATTGTACTAAAGAGGGTTAAGATGAAAACAAATGCCATTTTGTCAACTCCGTCAGACGTCAACTCCGTCAGATTTTGTGTCTGACGGAGTTGACGTGTATCTGACGGAGTTGACAAAAGTGTTCCTAAAACAATAAAATTATTGTTTTTGAATAATGGGCAGTATTCTAATTTGGCACACAGTTAGAGCATGCCTTAAGGAACATTTTTGGCTATGGGGCCATCACAGATTTGTCTCGTGGTGACCATGGCAGCCATATTACAAAAGAGCCGCCACCTGATGTTATTTTACAATAACTCAAGTTCTACACCACCTAGGATCTTGATTCTGGTGACTAAGACCTCATTTTCAAGGATGAGGGATACAGTGGTACAATTTAGACTTTCCCTGTGACCATGGCAGCCATTTTTCAAAATGGCCGCCACATGCTGTTATTTTACAATAATTCAAGTTTTAGACCACCTAGGATCTTGATTTTGGCGACTAATCATACATTTTAAAAGATGAGAAATACAGTGGTACTATTTAGATTTGTCCTGTGACCATGGCAGCCATTGTTTTTCAAAATGACCACCAACCTGCTGTTATTTTACCAATAACTCAAGTTTTAGACCACCAAGGATCTTGATTCTGGCGACTAATCATTACATTTTCAAGGATGAACTTTCTCTGGGAGAGGTAAGGGCTTATTTCAGGTGCAGGTTGAGTTTCTACTGACAGGACATTAAAAGGAGGTGGGCTTTCTGGCCTTTGACTTGCCCCTTTCAGGTACAGATGCACAGTTTGACTTCACTGGCCACTGCAGGGAACTGTGGGGGAGAAACTTTGGTCTCTTGACACCCCGATTAGGTTCAGGGTTTTTTTTGGTGGAGACTTGCCTTTCATGACATCTTTGCTGCAGCAGTTGATCTCCTTACTGCCAGTGGTGGCACACTCTGGGTCTCTGGGGCATTGTATCTTGGTGGCCTCCTGCCAGTGTTTCTCCATCCTTCTCCTGAGCTCTGTGTTCTGGGGCTCTGTTATAGTCAACTTACATTGTCTTGGCTGGAGATTGCTTTCCTGCAGGGTCCAGCCCAGTCTTGTGCAGATGGCTGCTGGCCCACCTGGAGGCCCCAACCTCATTTGTTCGGTTGGTGTGATTAGGTGGGGTGGTCTTCCCCAATCAGGATGAGGGGTTTGACCCTTTCAAACGGCAGTCTGGCCAAGTGTCTGTATTTAGTTGTGAGTTTAGATACAGGATACGATTGCTCACCCAGCCCCAGGTGACATGAGGTGAAGGCTCCTTTGATTTGGTAACATTGCTTTGGTTGACATGCTGGGGACACAGAGAAAGACACTGATGCCTTCAGTGTCTGCACATCCTGCCTGATGGTCCTGAAGCCAAATCTTCTGTCTTCAGTCTTTCGCTCACTGCTCACTGTTCACCTCACCGAATTTAGCCCAAGGAGTTTGACCCCTAGTTTGGCCATAGACCCCCTAGTTTGGCCATAGCCACTTGTCCAAATGTGCCGACATGTGCTGACCTCATCACATCTGTGATGATGGCTATGGCCGTTTTTAGCCAACGTAGTGTTTTTTGTGCAAAACTAATGCTTGGAATGGATCCAGAATCATGAAAAGCCCCTAGTTTGACATGCCACATGCTACTTAAAGCATAATGAAATTTAGAACATTTAGCCTTATATTGGTTGTTGATGGTACCCAACTTTCAGCAGCTGTCAAACATGCCCCTAGGGTGGTCAAATAGAAACCAATGTGGGATATGTTAGTAGACACCTTTACAAACACTGGTGAAGAAAACTCTTGGTAAGAAATGTATTCACAGATTTTATATTATTCTGATAATATTCCCTGAGTAAATTGGTAAAATAATAGCAGGTCCACCATTTTTGAAAATGTCTACCATCCATGGTCACAGGATAAATCTAAATAGTACAACTGTATTCCTCACCCTTGAAAATGTATGATTAGTCACCAGAATCAAGATCCTAGGTGGTGTAGAACTTGAGTTATTGGGAAATAACAGAAAGTTGGCGGCCATTTTGAAAAATGTCTACCATGGTCACAGGACAAATCTAAATAGTACCAATGTATCCCACATCCTTGAAAATGTATGATTAGTCACCAGAATCAAGATCCTAGGTGGTGTAGAACTTGAGTTATTGGGAAATAACAGAAAGTTGGCGGCCATTTTGAAAAATGGCTGCCATGTTCACAGGGCAAATCTAAATAGTACCACTGTATTCCTCATCCTTGAAAATGTGGGATTAGTCACCAGAATCAAGATCCTAGGTGGTCTAGAACCTAAATCAGTTAAACTTGTCAACTCCGTCAGATGTTCGTCAACTCCGTCAGACGTTCGTCCCGTGATGTTTTTGTTAATTTCCAAAGAAATAGAAAATTCGCTGTCAAATCTTTTGTGCTTATGTATTGAAACACCAACTGAAATGATACGTAATGATGATTTTTTTTTTTTTTTACATGGTTTTCATGTTATAATATTGAAAATAAAGGTTGAAATGACGGTTTTGAGAAATTGGATATTTCATAATAGTGTGATATTGGAACAAAATAATATTAAAAGATTTGTATTACTTAACTTGATTACTTACCATTATAAGATAACTGAGGACTTTATATTATTGTTGAAATGATAAAATTCAATTAAAAGGGATTTTAGTGTGTCTGACGGAGTTGACATGAATCAGGTATTAAGTGCATAAATGTCCCATTTTAGAAAGAAATGTTATGCGAAAAACCTGTTCCTTCTCAAGATTGGTAGTTGAGACCTGTGTCTACAAATACATCTATTTGATTTGAATGTATCTTAAAAAAAAAAAAAATCCAGTTTGAAAAAAGTTTTGTCCCTTATCTCAAGAATGGGTGATATATGTAATGTATGACATGCTTTTGTTTTTGCTTAAATGTAAGTCGCTCTGGATCAAGAGCATCTGCTAAATGCCTAAATTGTAAATTGTACTGTTTGTGGATGAGCAAGGCCTTAATTGAAAGACATGTTGATTCTTGTGTTTCTTCCAACTCATTTCCTTCTCCTCAGCCCATGGGTATCATGTCCATCCTGGAAGAGGAGTGCATGTTCCCCAAGGCCAGCGACGTCTCCTTTAAAGCCAAGCTGTACGACAACCACCTGGGGAAGTCCGGCAACTTCCAGAAGCCCAGGATTGTCAAAGGGAGACCAGAGGCTCATTTCTCCCTGGTTCACTACGCGGGTACCGTGGACTATAACATCAACAACTGGCTGGTGAAGAACAAAGACCCGCTGAACGAGACGGTCGTGGGACTTTACCAGAAGTCCTCCGTGAAGCTGCTTTCCATTCTGTTTGCTGGCTATTCTGGGGCAGACGCAGGTATGCTCAGTGATGTTTTCCCTATAACATCATTGTGGTCTTTAGAAGAAAACAATATACTTTGGTTAAGATCGGGATACATTTTCGTCTGATTCTGAGTTTGTGTAATTATTCCTCTAACAGCTGCAGAAAGTAAAGGGAAGAAAAAGAAGGGGTCGACGTTCCAAACAGTTTCATGTCTTCATCGGGTATTATTATTAATATTATTATTCATCGGGTATGAATGTTCCTATCCAGTGTATGCTCGGGCAGCGGTGGCCGAACGGTTTGCGGAGCGGTCTTGATATCGGAAGGTCGCTAGTTCGTATCCCCGGACCGGCACGTTAAAAATTACCACCGCTGAAGTGCCCTTGAGCAAGGCATTGAACCCCTACCATGAAATGTTCTATGAGCAGGGCCTGGCTGTAAACAAGTTCTTGAGCTTAGTCCAGTTACCCTGGGTAAACATAGTAACCTTTCTTTGCTTTGCTTTGCTCTCTATATGCAACGCAGTCCAAAACAAACGGTAACTGTATGTATTTGTGTCGCTGTATGAACAGGAGAACCTGAACAAGCTGATGTCCAACCTGAGGTCCACGCACCCTCACTTTGTGCGCTGCATCATCCCCAACGAGTCCAAGATTCCCGGGGCCATGGAGAACCCTCTGGTGATGCACCAGCTTCGCTGTAACGGCGTGCTGGAAGGCATCAGGATCTGCAGGAAGGGCTTCCCCAACAGGATCCTCTATGGAGATTTCAGACAGAGGTACCATTAAAAAAAAAATATATGTATATAGCTAGAGCATGTCTGGAATAAGTGTCAGAGCTGAAATCAACATGTAAATATGAAATAAATGCTTAAACATGTAGCTAGGTGTAATGTTGGAGTCCACAGAAGTGAACCTTTCAAGCCTGTTTTCTCAACTCGCTGTTTTCTGCAAGAAACTGGTGGGTCAAACTGAACAACAAAAACAAACTATGATTCCCTGCTTTCATATGATGAAAATTAAAAAAAATCCAATGGCAGTCTCTCAGTCAAATTTGGTCACACATATAAAATAACATTGAAATCTAATTGACTGATATTTAATTTTCAAATGTTTATTTTGCAGATATCGCATCCTGAATCCTTCCTGCATCCCCGACGGCCAGTTCATTGACAGCAAGAAAGGAGCTGAAAAACTACTTGGCTCTCTGGACATTGATCATAACCAATACAAGTTTGGACACACAAAGGTAACAAAAGTCTGTTCTGAATCTATTATTTTCATAAACATTTAATCTCCAAATGTCAGATACACACCAGACTCTCTCTCTTACATAAGTAGGCCCACACAGCCAACTGTCAGTTGCTAAAAAAAGGAAACGTTGTTGTTCCCTATATCTTGTAGGTGTTCTTCAAGGCTGGCCTCCTAGGAACACTAGAGGAGATGAGAGATGATCGTTTGTCTCTCATCATCTCTGGAATACAAGCCAAATCACGAGGTCTGCTGTCAAGAGCAGAGTTCCAGAAGATGGTAGAACGAAGGTCAGACATGCAGTGTGCCAAATTACTGAAATGATTATCATTTTCTGGTTGTAATTTGATCTCATTTACTTTGATCGCGTGAATGTAGTAGTCAAACCTTCACCATTGGCTTGGTATTTGACTTTGTTTCTCAAGCTTGCTTTCGTCATTCAATGCTTAATCATTTTCAATTAGCAATATTTTGCAGGGATTTACTGAGAATATCTTTGAATTTGCAGGGATGCACTGTTGGTGATCCAGTGGAATGTCCGCTCCTTCATGTCGGTCAAGAATTGGCCCTGGATGAAGCTATTCTTCAAGATCAAGCCTCTCTTGAGGTCTGCTGAAACAGAGAAGGAGATGGCCAACATGAAGGACGAATTCATCAAGTTGAAGGAGGCTTTCGCAAAGTCTGAAGCCCGTAGGAAGGAACTAGAGGAGAAAATGGTCACTCTTCTCCAAGAGAAGAATGACCTGCAGCTCCAAGTCCAGTCGGTGAGTAGGTGTATTCTTGAGCCAAATGTTTCTGACGAATGCTTTATTGGTGAAATATGACTTTCCATCCTGGCTTTGGTATGAGGTGTTAACCACTCACTTCAGACGGGTCTGATCGTTTGAATACTCTTTGGCAGGAGCAAGACAACCTGGGTGACGCAGAGGAAAGGTGTGAGGGACTGATCAAGAACAAGATTCAGATGGAAGGAAAAGCCAAAGAGTTGTCAGAGAGGTTGGAGGATGAGGAGGAGATGAATGCAGAACTCACTGCTAAGAAGAGGAAACTGGAGGACGAGTGTTCTGAGCTGAAGAAGGATATCGATGACTTGGAACTAACTCTGGCCAAAGTGGAGAAAGAGAAGCATGCCACCGAGAACAAGGTATTTCAAAAATACGCCGCCGTTCTTTTGTGAAATATATCAAGTGGTTAAATGAAGCATTTTGTAACACCACCGTGCTCAAATCGTAGGTGAAGAACATGACCGAGGAGATGGCTTCCTTGGACGACATCATCGCCAAGCTGACCAAGGAGAAGAAGGCGTTGCAAGAGGCTCTTCAGCAAGCACTGGATGACCTGCAGTCGGAGGAGGACAAAGTCAACTCCCTGACCAAGATCAAGATCAAGTTGGAGCAGCAAGTGGACGATGTGAGAATCACAATAAAGTTTAAAGAGCCTGTAAATGGGAAACTAGGCCTATAAGCAGTATTATGTATTCAAAATTTGTGCCAGCCAAATTATAATGTTTTAAGTAGCCTATATAAAGATCCACTGACAGCAGTGACAGCAGTGCAATATGTATATTTAGCCAGCAGATGCCGATGCACTCTAGGGTATATCATCAGAAGACTGATGTACCATGGCATAATTCCTTCATGCCAAGGTACACCGTCCTTCTAGTTACACCAGACTCTGGTGACATGGCTGAAAGTCACCTGAGTGTTTCAGCCATGTCACTAGGTGAGGTGGCATCGCTGAAACCAGGCCATTTCCTGTCAAACAGGGCTGAAAATGATCTCTGGGTAATTCACTCACAAACATTATCACAATGACCCTTTGAATTTCCAGCTTGAAGGCTCACTTGAGCAAGAGAAGAAGACTCGAATGGACTTGGAGAGAGCCAAGAGGAAGCTGGAGGGAGACTTAAAGTTGACCCAGGAGTCCATAATGGACCTCGAGAATGACAAGCAACAGCTAGAGGAGAGCCTGAAAAAGTATGATTCCACAAACACAGAGGGTTGACATCAACCCAATTATAGTATCCTGGATTCAAATATGTGCCTGGACCTTTATTGCTTGTCCACTTCCCTTCCATCTCTTTTATTTCTCTCCCCACTATTCTGTCAAGAAAGCAAACATACTGTGAAATAGTCTTAAAATGTATACTTCAACAGGAAAGACTTTGAGGTCAGTCAGCTCAACAGCAAGATTGAAGACGAGCAGGTCATGAACGTTCAACTTCAGAAGAAGCTGAAGGAACTGCAGGTAAAGAACAGCCATCCGAGTTAGATTAGATCTTTGTTTTGTTTTGTTGTACCCTTTGTTGCCAAAAGCTTGACGAAAAACATGTATTCTGGTGCTTATAGGCCCGCATTGAGGAACTGGAAGAGGAGCTTGAGGCAGAGCGAGCTGCCCGGGCCAAGGTGGAGAAGCAGAGGTCTGACTTGGCCAGAGAGCTGGAGGACATCAGCGAGAGGCTGGAGGAGGCTGGCGGGGCGACAACTTCCCAGATTGAGATGAACAAGAAGAGGGAGTCAGAGTTCCAGAAACTCCGCAGAGACCTCGAAGAGGCCACTCTGCATCACGAGGCCACCACTGCCACCCTGAGGAAGAAACAGGCCGACAGTGTGGCGGACCTGGGAGAGCAGATTGACAACCTGCAGAGAGTCAAACAGAAACTGGAGAAGGAGAAGAGCGAACTCAAACTGGAGTTGGACGACGTGGCCTCCAGCATGGAGCATATCGTGAAGACAAAGGTAGTTTATGTTTTTACTTCAAGTTAAGCCTGTGTATAGTAGTCCTAACGAGTATCGTTCTTCCCGCATAATAAAAATGCTACTACGTAATTATGAAACGATTCTGACGATGACTTGTGAACTGTCTTGAAGACCACCTTGGAGAAAACCAGCAGAACACTGGAGGATCAAATGAACGAATACAGGAACAAGAGCGATGAATTCCAAAGATCCATCAATGACTTCACCACTCAGAGGGCCAAGCTTCAAGCTGAAAATGGTCAGCAGTTTGTTCTTTTCAAATAATTAATAAGTCAATGCACTTTTTTTTCTTCCCTTTTCTTTCTCCTTTTTTTATAACCTTTCAATATTTTCAGGTGAGTTTTCAAGACAACTGGAAGAGAAAGAATCTCTGGTTTCTCAGCTCACCAGAGGGAAGAATTCCTACACTCAACAACTTGAAGACCTGAAAAGACAACTAGAGGAGGAGGTCAAGGTATGGAAGTCAATCATCGGGGTATTTATTTATCTCCGTTTCTCTCCGTGCAACAGAGGCCGAGCCACGACGGACATTCCCCATTTTGTGTTTATTTCACCAGGCCAAGAATACATTAGCCCATGCACTGCAGTCTGCTGTGTTTATTTCACCAGGCCAAGAATGCATTAGCCCATGCACTGCAGTCTGCTGTGTTTATTTCACCAGGCCAAGAATGCATTAGCCCATGCACTGCAGTCTTCTCGCCACGACTCTGACCTGCTGAGGGAGCAGTATGAAGAGGAGCAGGAGGCCAAAGGCGAACTGCAGCGAGGCATGTCCAAGGCTAACTCTGAGGTGGCTCAGTGGAGAACCAAGTACGAGACTGATGCCATCCAGAGGACTGAAGAGCTCGAGGAGGCCAAGTGAGCACACAATCTTCTGTTAGAGAAAAAGATAGCAGATCTACAAGCTTCCGGGAGGATTTGGTTGTGAAACCATCATGTTAACGTCATTTATTTGGGGTTTTGCTTTGGTTATCTCTTGCGGTGTATGAATTTAAAATAGAATAACCTTTAAAACTCACCTTCCCTGAACTTCTCTAAACTCATCGTATCCAGGAAGAAGCTGGCTCAGCGTCTCCAGGATGCAGAGGAGGCCGTCGAGGCCGTTAATGCTAAATGTTCCTCCCTGGAGAAGACCAAACACAGACTGCAGAATGAGATTGAAGATCTCATGGTGGACGTGGAGAGGTCTAACGCTGTTGCTGCTGTCCTCGACAAGAAGCAGAGGAACTTCGATAAAGTACGGACTTTTTAATGAATGTTCTCCTGTGTGTTTCCTGTGGATGTTCATTTAGTAATGTTGTCATTGTAGATAGCTTGCTACTATGCTAGTGATCATATTCTAGCCAAACAATTACATTTCCCTCAGAATTAATAAACAGGGGGGCACGGTGGAACAGTCGGTAGTGCTGTTGCCTCACAGCTAGAAGGTCCTGGGTTCGATTCCCGCCGAGGGCATGTTCTCTCCTCCGCGTTACAGTGCCCATACCCGAGGTGGGGTTGGCGAAAGGGCCTTCCTGTGTGGAGTTAGCATGTTCTCCCCGTGTCCCCTAGGGTAGGTACCCTCACAAAACATGCAAATCCTGGTCTCTAAACTACCTCCCCCTGGCTAGCCGGGGCGCCTGATGGAGAGGAAATGGTAGGAATAACATGTTCCTTCCACGCGCTACGTTCGGCCGGGGAAACCCCTCTCCTGTCAGGTGAAATTAAGCAGCTTGGACTCCTCATGCATAGAAGGAAGCATGAGGTCATTCCGCTGCCCCCCCAGGTTGGCAGAGGAGGTGTAGCGCCCCCGGATTATATTAGATAATTGGTTGTATTTGTAAATGTATTAGAAAAATGGGTTGCAAAATCATGGGATAAAAAATAAAGAGAAATAATGAATAAACGTCCTTCCTACCTACCTACATACCTATCTAGCTAACGGCTGCTAGTGCTAACTGATAACATTTCAACAACATATCAGATGTTTAAACGTATTGACTTTCGTCCAGGTCCTGTCGGAGTGGAAGCAGAAGTACGAGGAGTCTCAAGCAGAGCTGGAGGGCGCTCAGAAGGAGGCCAGGTCTCTGAGCACTGAGCTCTTCAAACTGAAGAACTCCTACGAAGAATCTCTGGACCACCTGGAGACCCTGAAGAGAGAGAACAAGAATCTACAGGGTAATTTATCAGAAGACTCTTGGTGGCAGGAAATGCATGCATTTTTTAATAAAGGCCAACATGTCTGTCTAAATGCAGTTGCTTCTGTTCTTTTTTAATAGACGAGGTTTCCGACATCACTGAGCAACTTGGTGAGGGAGGAAAGACGATTCACGAGTTGGAGAAGCTCCGTAAACAGCAGGAGCAGGAGAAGTCCGAGATTCAAGCTGCTCTCGAGGAAGCCGAGGTAACAATGGAACCTCAAGGCTTACTTCCGTAAACTGAACTATATATGCTGAAAATCTGACATTACAGATGCTAGTCAATTACTCTGTTAATTAACTCTGTTAATGACTCTGTTGCACCACTAGGGCTCCCTGGAACACGAGGAGGGCAAGATCCTGAGGGCCCAGCTGGAGTTCAACGCGGTCAAGGCCGACATCGAGCGTAAGCTGTCGGAGAAAGACGAGGAGATGGAGCAGGGCAAGAGGAACATGCAGAGGACCATCGACGGCCTGCAGGCCGCCATGGAGGCCGAGTGTCGCAGCAGGAATGAGGCCATGCGCCTGAAGAAGAAGATGGAGGGAGACCTGAATGAGATGGAGATCCAGCTCAGCCAGGCCAACAGGCAGGCGGCCGAGGCTCAGAAACAACTCAAGTCTGTCCATGCTCATCTGAAGGTAGAGAGAAAAAACACCCCCGTGTGTGACGTGAGGGACGCTCTTATCATCATACGTCATCTCATTCTGGCCAAATCACAATTTGCGTCCTCACTTTTGTTTAGAATGTTTGTGTTTGAGGTTATTTTAGACAACAAAAAAGATAATTCATTCAAAAATACATTTCATCAGCTGCTGATTAGGCTGCTATTCAAATAAAAGACAAACTAAATTAAAATGAATTAAAGCAACTCATGGTGTCTTTAGGCTTATTCTGACTGCATACATTTGATTAAAGAATAGCTACACATGTGTCAGTCTAAAAGGAACAGTACTCTTCCTAACAAAAAAATATGTTTTGTTGATGCTATAATCATTGTCATTTTGCTTTGCAGTCGCTACTGTGCAACTGTCATCAGATTGTAAGGGAAGAGCTATGGCTCACTATGTTAAATTGCAAAAAACGCCGGTGATTAGTTGCCGATTCGATTAATCGATTACTATATTAGTTGACAACTAATTGAATAATCGAGTCGAATACGATTCATTGTTGCAGCCCTAGTTTACACAAACCCTCAAAGCTGGACATAGTGGCTAGCACCCCTCAAAAACAATGACTGTCGTCAGGTGTTTCTGATCTAACAATGTCCGTACACTCAACGATGAATTGTTCTCCATTAAGGACGCCCAACTCCAGCTGGACGATTCTCTTCGATGCAGTGACGATCTGAAGGAGAACATTGCCATCGTTGAGAGACGCAACAACCTCATGCAGGCCGAACTGGAGGAGTTGAGAGCAGCTCTGGAGCAAACCGAGAGAGGCCGCAAGCTGGCTGAGCAAGAGCTGCTGGACGTCAGCGAGAGAGTGCAGCTGCTGCATTCACAGGTGTTGTATTATTATATTATATAGAGAGTGCAGCTGCTGCATTCACAGGTGTTGTATTATTATATTATATAGAGAGTGCAGCTGCTGCATTCACAGGTGTTGTATTCATTCTAATTATTTATGTTGATTTGAGCAATATTACACGAGAGGGTGTTGTTTAACGTGATTATTGCCACGACATTGATGCGTAAGGAACGAGACAAAGTCG
>NC_137873.1:8687609-8912609 GCF_963924005.1 Protomyctophum bolini | reverse complement strand
TTCTCTCATTACATGTCTAGCCATGCTAACCTCCCTCGCTAGGCGCGTAGAAGCTCGTACTGCGACATGTAGAATGTATTATGACGAGCCCAGACTCTCCGAAACATTTACACGTGATGAGTTTAAAGAGGTCGAGCGTCGATACGCGTCGAGGATTATCGTCGGCCTAATCAATTACGCGCACATCCGACCCCGAAGGTCACGTGGCATTATCGGCACATGTTGCAACTTCATGTGGATGCTAGCTGTAACCAGGTTATTTTTGATGTTTTATGATGCTCAATGTGACTGCTTTGCAAACAGTAACATCATACTGTATGTACAGTAACATTTATTTGTTGTACTCCTACAGTCCTCATATCAGTGTTTTTGGCAGAAACTTTTGATTTTAGTCATAGTTTTTAGTGGACTACATGTTGTCTCGGTAAGACAGCCCTCCCCCTATCCACAAGGAGGAGCAGTGCACCAAAGCATTTTGGGAATTGTAGTCCAGGAAGGAAGTGAGCCCAGTGTCCATGACAGCATGGACACTTTGAAATACTAAAATATCTAAAAACACACGTCTTGTCTCCCAAACATAATTTTGACCTGGGAACGATTCTACAAATATCTTCTAAATCCTGACAGTTTTCTGAAAAGCCCTATGTTTCTATATCAGTCGTTCTCAAACATTTTCATGTCAATGACCCCCAAGATTATATGTAATTGGCCGCCGACCCCCATCTGAAAATATGTTGTTCCAGGGACCCCCCAGAAGCAAAGATTTGAGTTAAAAACGTTGGCTCTGAAAGAATATTCAAAGATTTGCGCCACATTATCACGATTAAAAGAAAACAGCAGACCTAGAAGCTCGTAGCGCAGCACTCGACGAGCTTGTAGATCTGCTATGTTTCAATGGCTAAAGTAAAACATAATGCTTTAAAACACCAAAAAGGGGTTAAAATAAGATCTGGTAGCAAAAGGGATGAAGTGTACCTTTAATAAACGGAGGGTGGAATGGTAGGGCGAGTCTTTAAAGAGCCATGGCATCTCTCACGTTGACACCCCCGCCTGGGTCTCCGGCTGTCAACTGACTGTTTACCTTATCACAATGGCAATGATCTCAACACTTGTCACCAGTTGTTGACCTTCACCTTATCTCTTGACCTTTGGAGTGGCTGCCATTATTAATGGATGTGGAAGTGACTGCAGAATAGATATGCTCAAATAGCAGATTTAATCGTGCATATAAGTGTGTGTGTGTGGGTGTGCGTGGGTGTGTGTGTGTGGGTGTGCGTGAGTGCGTGTGTTCTGAATGAAGACAAGCCGGCCAGCTATTTTTTTTTTTACACTTCAAGACTCCATGCATGTCACTTAAAGCCCATTTTGGGCGGGAACCCCTTTTGGTGTTAGCATCATGTCAAGCTTTAGCTATTGAAAAATAGCAGATCTACAAGCTCATAGCGCGGTACCGAGTGCCGCACTACGAGCTTGTAGGTCTGCTATTTTTGAAAAATCGAAGTGCAACTGACATAGAAACATAGCTTTTTCAGAAAACTGTCAGGATGTAGAAGACATTTTTAGAATCTGATCTCAGGTCAGAATGGGTTAAACAGTACATTAAGTTTCATGGGCCACGTATACTTGCTCCACAACTGTCAACCCCGTGTTGATTTATTTGTGAGAAACACTGCTGTTCTTCACAGCAGTTAATTTGCAACAGTTGATCCCAGGCGTGGCGCGGGCTGGGACGTCCGTCCGTCAGCGCCGAGGCGTCTCTGTGGGAATGTCACAGGGTTATCTTTGTCCCCCCGAAGACACGACGCCGCGTCAACAAGCCTGCAGTGTGGCTGAGAGGCCATGATGTGCTTCCACTGGCTGCACTGCATGGCTGGGTGATAACAGGGCTTCCTAAGTGACCTTGGCGTCACCATGGACCAAAAGGAAAGCAAAGGTACTGTGTTTACACAGGGTAACTGGACTGAACTTGTTTACAGCCAGGCCCTGCTCATAGAACATTTCATGGTAGGGGTTCAATGCCTTGTTCAAGGGCACTTCAGCGGTGGTAATTTTTAACGTGCCGGTCCGGGGATACGAACTAGCGACCTTCCGATATCAAGACCCCTCCGCAAACCGTTCGGCCACCGCTGCCCCACTACGTCGGACCGGCAAAACGTTCAAACATTGTTGCCGGATTTTGCGACAGAAATAAGCAACGAGGTCTGAAAACACCAAACGCCCCAAATTAATGAAGCGACTAGGCCACATGAGCAGCGGAAATGTGAAAATAGACAATCCCACCAGCTCGCAATGTGACGCGTTGTTGTGAGCTGTTTTTTCTTTTTTTATATATATATATATTTTTTTTTAAATTTTAACACACACAACTCTGGTACAGGCAGGGGTCACACCATACTACCATACCTCTACATGGAGTCCACGGCGTGGAAATGTTTTAGAACTACTGGTTTAAACAACATTAGGGTCATTCCAGAATTCCTAATTAGGGAAGCAGGCCCAAATAATTGAGCAGCTACACGTTTAAAAACGAGCCCTTAATAAGCAGCTACACTTTACTTTAGAAACAAGCCCAAATAACTACAACCCACCAATAATTTACAAGTGGGCTTTGCAGAAAACTCAGACCAGTCTGAAGTGAGTGGCGCAACAGCGCCCCCTGTTGGTACTCTAAACATAGGGATGGACATATGGACAGACATAGGGACATACCGTAGGTTGGGACATTCATGTTCCTTGGAGTGGTTGCACCACTCAAAAAACAACCCCGAATAAGTAGCCTATTATAATAAGCGGACGCGGCAACACAACTCTCTCCATCATTACTGCCGCTGCATCATCATTGCCTTTCGGCTGAATGTAAAGCACGTCACCTGTTGACAGACCTACGACTGTGAGGGCCTGACACTAGCCGCCTCGCTAATCTCACAGGCTAACCTAAGCCTTATTTAGACCGGCCCCTTTGGTATCTGATACGGTGTTTATGTTACGCACAATTTCCAGCCTAAGTGAACACAATAAGTTACCAATGTCACGCATTAACTCCACTTAAGCCCCTCTGGGGTAATGGAGAAGCAAGGCAATGACACGCTCTTCCGAAATAACACCGCAGAGAAATAATATGCAATTATTTTCTTTTTTGTGTTATTAAATGGTGCCTTTATTCTGGTATATACCACACAGAACATAATGCACTGACGGTATTGATTTGTTACTCAATAACATTATTGATGTGTTACCCCTTATTTTAATATGAATTTAACCAAAACCTTTTAAATGCACTTTGGCTTTACCAGATTCAGTTTAACTGACAAGACAATTTTACATTCTGCCAATACTGAGCTAATTAGTTTCTCTTGACCTGCCTTGTTTAATCCATTTTGGACTGAGGTCGATTAAAAAAAAGGCTTCTAACATTTTTCTGAAAAACCTATGTTTCTATGTCAGTGGTGCTCAACTTTTTTCATGTCAAGGACCCCCATAATTATCTCTATTGGGCCACGGACCCCCATCTCAACATATGTTGTTCCAGGGACCCCCCAGAATCAAATATTTCCGTAAAAAATGTTCGCTCTGAAATATTCAATGATTTACGCCACATTTTAACAATGTTTCAAAAATAGCAGATCTATAGATAGATACATAGATAGATAGATATATACGATAAATAAATGCATAAATCCACTTTAAATGTATGTAATGTTTGCTAAATAAAACCAAGTAACTTTCCTCTCAGATATCTTTATATAGGATGCACTGTAATCTAAACCTCTTAGTTAATGAGCTCTTTAATACATAAATATCTACAACATATATATATATATATATATATATTCCCTTGAGCAGATGTCCACTGCAGTGAGTGACAATGGAATTCCTCCCCGTTGTCTATTTAAAGATGAATACTTGAAGATAGCAGTGATTAATCACACATAGGACCGTATGGGAGCTCCTAATATGGTCCACGGTCAAGTCACCGATAAGACTCCTGCCCCGTTGCTTTCTATATTGCTTTCCGCCACTTATTGACCCCCCCCCCCCCCTCTCCCGGGACCCCGACTCAGCACAGACACAATAACATTCCTCGGCCCCTGAAATGCACGTCCATATTTGGCCGAGGGGACTCGGTTTATAAAGAGAGGAACACATGGCATGGACCCCCAATAGGTCGTCATTCTATCCCAAGGTAAGATATGCTATGGCTGTATACATCGAGCCTCTGAGTTTGAATACTGCAGCTTTGTTTGTGTATGATGAATGGACTCCATGTGTCTCACTGGTCTGGTCTGTCTCATTCACGTCTTACAGGTCCTCTACACACACTGGCCTGCCTCATTCTCATCTTCCAGGACCTCTGTCTCTACACACACTGGCCAGTCTTCTCAGTTAGGCGTTGATAAGGTAGGTGTTGTATAGAATCTAATTGGACCCTCGTCTGGTTCTGGCAGACCGGTAGTGTGTGTGTGTGTGTGTGTGTGTGTGTGTGCAGTGTGTGTGTGTGTGTGTGTGCAGGCTGGGTGGTGTGTGTGACAACCCGGTTGAATTATTCCTTTGGTACGGCGGCGGTCGACGGGCCCGGGAGAACTAATAACGGGACACGAGACAGTATCACGCCAAGGGTTCACAAAGTTTATTACACACACACACAGGAAATATATAGAGCTGGATCCTAATGACGTGACTAACTACACTGAGACATAACAACTGCTATAGCTACAGCAAGCTGACCTTGCTGTCTGATATGTCTCCAGTAGCTAACTATAAAGTATATGCTTACAGTTCTGGCAGTACACAATACATATCAAGTACATTGTGTATTCATGTACAAGTACACAGCCATGGGCGATCAGATCATAACAGTAGGTATAGGAGCCTCTCTGACTTCAATATGTTTTCATCATTAGGAATGTGCACCGTCTGGAACTGTGTAAGAAATTGAAATAAAAATAAATAAAATAAATAAATATTATTGATTGAATAGCTAATTAAAGTTACATTACAAAATGTTATGTTACAGCTTGGCAAAACATAAATATAGCCATATACAATCGCTGCCCATTTCCAAAATGGTTTATCACAATGTTATATCCTTTGATCTCCCACGGTGTTTGGTGTCATGACATGGCTTAACCCTTTCTGACCTGAGATCAGATTCTAAAAATGTCTTTTATATATCCTGACTGTTTTCTTGAAAAAGCTTATGTTTCTATGTCAGTCGTTCTTAGATTTTTCAAAAAATAGCAGACCTACAAGTGGCGCGCTACGAGCTTGTAGATCTGCCATTTTTTCAACAGCTAAAGCATGACATGATGCTAACACCAAAAGGGGTTCTCGCCCCCAAAAATGGCTTAATTCTAACGGAACCGGGTTGTTTCCGCAGAGAGGCTGAAACACAAAGATGGGCGACGCTCTGATGGCGGAGTTCGGGCCGGCCGCCTGCTACCTGAGGAAGTCGGACAGGGAGCGCCTGGAGGCCCAGACGCGCCTCTTCGACATGAAGAAGGAGTGCTTCGTCCCCGACGCGGAGGAGGAGTACGTCAAGGCGTCCATCACCAGCCGCGAGGGAGACACGGTCACCGCCGACACCGAGAGGGGGAAGGTATTCATTTAACCCGCCGACGTCTGCTGTGATCGATTGATTGGTTTATTAGACATAATGTATAAACAGCAACAGAGTGCAGTTAAACACTCAGTCAAACACAGTCAAATACTCAGTCCGAAAGGGACTTGCGGTCTTGTTTCAATTTAGGCTCTATTCAATCAATTAATGGATCATGACATGAACAATAACACAATTCTATATCATCAGTTCATCAAAGGTAAAATAAAATAAAATAAAAACACAAAGCACTGTATATACAGTACAAGGAGGGGAGAGAGGACGGACGGGGGGGGGGGGGGGGGGATCATTTCCTCTCCCTTGGGCCTGTAGCTGAAAGTTGGATTTCCAGGCCTGATTTAAAAGATGCAAGTGACCTGCATTCTTTTGAGGGAGGGGCTCAGGGCATTTGGCGTTGGTGTTGTAGAAGGATAATTTACGCATAATTGTTTTGAAATGGTTTGCAAGGTTGCGTTTTTACAACTTTGAATGTCGATCCCATTTTCAATTGCTCAACGATGTCTTCAACTCGGAGCCAGTTTGTATGGGGTGCATACTTAGTTCAGACTAGTCATTGGTTAGACATGGGTTAAGGTTAGGTTTAGCTGTGCTGCCCCGTGCGAGGTTAGGGTTAGGGTGAGGGTTTGAGATAGGTTGTAGTTGTAGGACTAATGACTGGTCTAACCAAATGACTATTCTAAACTAAGTACTGTCTTGGAAAGAGGTGGGTAATCATGGGCCCTGGGCCGAGAAGTAATCAAACTAGTTTGTTTTGGGAGGACTGGAAGCTTATTCTTATCCCATTCTGGGCGGGACCCCCTTTTGGTGTTTTAAGCATTATATGTTATACTGTTACAGCTGTTGAAAAATAGCCGATCTAAAAGCTCTACAAGCGGCACTCGGTGCCGCGCTATGAGCTCGTAGATCTGCTATTTTTGAAAAATCGTTTTTGAAAAATCGTGAAATATATAATGTTTGAATATATATTTTCACTCAACTCAAATCTTTGCTTCTGGGGGGTCCCTGGAACTACATATTTTCAGATGTGGGTTGGCGGCATATTACATATAATTCTTGGGGTCCTTGACATGGAATATTGAGAACCACTGATATAGAAACGTGAGGTTTTTCAGAAATAAATTTGAATTATTTTTCCCTTTTTTTTTTTTTTACTTTTGTTTTTTAATTTTTGACGTCAGGCCTAAATGGGTTAAGTGACATTGCGATGCTGGAGAACCAAGAGGCGGAAGCATTGTCAAAGGAGGGCTGAATTAGAGAACCCGCAAGAGTCTTGACAGAACTTTTGTGGAAATTCTGCCCAGGAATCTTGTTCTCTGATTTACTTTTTTGATCCCTGTTGTTGCCATGCTTTCTCCTGTCAGTTTGTTGTCAGTCATGGGTGTGACTGGAAAGCACATCATGTGCATAAATTGTGGCACTCCATCTTTACGTGACATAGATAGATAGACCCCTGTGTGGAGTGCCTGTACACCTTCAGTCCCGTCAGATCCACCACCTTGTCACTGAATCGACGACCACTATTTGTGTTTTTTTTGCAGACTGTGACCGTGAAGGAGTCTGACGTCCATCCTCAGAACCCGCCAAAGTTTGATAAAATTGAAGACATGGCGATGTTCACCTTCCTGCATGAGCCGGCGGTGCTGTTTAACCTCAAAGAGCGTTACGCTGCATGGATGATCTATGTAAGACTACAGCCTCGTTACAATTCTCCTTCTATCAATGTTTAGACTGTGTTACACACTCATCCCTATCCATCCACTACTCCATCCCCATCATCTGGCAGACCTACTCTGGGCTGTTCTGTGTGACTGTCAACCCCTACAAGTGGCTGCCGGTCTACAACCAAGAGGTGGTTGCTGCTTACAGAGGCAAGAAGAGGACCGAAGCGCCTCCTCACATCTTCTCCATCTCTGATAACGCCTATCAGTACATGTTGGCAGGTACAGTAAAGTTTATTAAACATTAATGCTTGTGACATTCTTACATCAACTTTAAAAGTTGTGTTGTTGTTATTGATTGGATAGTTAAATCCTCCTGGTAACTACAGTTAGATTATCATCATCTTCTCTTTTTCAGACCGAGAAAACCAATCCATTCTCATCACGTGAGTTTCCCTTCACATAATAATAATAGTAATAATAATAATAATCTATAGTGCACGTTCTTTATACATTTTGGAAAACTTGAAACGGGACATTCATTTCTGCATGATAATGAGTACTTTTTACTTTTGGTACTTTTAAGTATTATTCTGAATATTCAGACCTTTACTTGTGGCGGTGTATTTTCGAGAGAGAGCGAGTGCATTGTTTTTCCGGCAACGGCTTCAGCCGCGGACCATCCGCGGCAGGCGGTAGTGGAGTGACATCATCCGCCCCACCCCTCCGGCAGCGTCACGTCTCGTTGCCGTTGCCCGAGAATGCACTCGCTGCTTCTGGTATTTTCTACATTGTGGTATTGAAACTTTTCTATGTGTATGTTGTGTTTCCAGCGGGGAGTCGGGGGCGGGGAAGACCGTCAACACCAAGAGAGTCATCCAGTACTTTGCCAGCATCGCGGCTGGCGGCTCCAAGAATAAGGAAAGCACCGACAAAAAGGTCATTACTCTGATTCACTGTTCATTTAAAGGTCATTACGCTGATTCACTGTTCATTACTAAAGGTCATTACTCTGATTCACTGTTCATTTAAAGGTCATTACTCTGATTCACTGTTCATTACTAAAGGTCATTACTCTGATTCACTGTTCATTTAAAGGTCATTACTCTGATTCACTGTTCATTACTAAAGGTCATTACTCTGATTCACTGTGCATTTAAAGGTCATTACTCTGATTCCCTGTTCATTTAAAGGTCATTACTCTGATTCACTGTTCATTTAAATGTCATTACTCTGATTCACTGTTCATTTTAAGGTCATTATTCTGTTTCACTGTTCATTTAAAGGTCATTACTCTGATCCACTGTTCATTTTGTCTACAAAAAGGTTGAGAGCTTGTAGATCGGCTATTTTCAGCATGCAACCAAGTGTAAAATCAGGCATTATGAAACCATAAAAGGGTGGCAAAATCAACTGTAGATTTTGTCGACTACAATCGTATGATATTTACTTAAAACTACACTAAAACGACAACATTTCAGATTACAGAAATATGACTAAAACTAAATGGCATTTTATTCAAAAGACCATGACTAAACTAAATCACAATTTGCTTGTCGAAATCAACACGGCTCTGGATACAAATGAACCGATCTGTAAATTGCTGTTATCGCTTATCAGTATGTGTATTAATCCAGTGATTTCATTCTTTCAGGGCACCCTGGAGGATCAAATCATCCAGGCTAACCCTGCCCTGGAGGCCTTCGGTAACGCCAAGACCATCAGGAACGACAACTCCTCCAGATTTGTGAGTGTTTAGTCTAAGTAACTGTAACTGTAAGTCAATTTATTTGACATCAATCCAAATTACTATATGATTTACTCGGCCGATGCCCAAACCTGAGGGGCTTGTCGCTCCAGACTGTATGACGGAAGCATTTATATTTTACTCGTGATCAGAGCTTCCGTTGCTCCAGACTGTATGACGGAAGCATTTATATTTTACTCATGATCAGAGCTTCCGTTGCTCCAGACTGTATGACGGAAGCATTTATATTTTACTCATGATCAGAGCTTCCGTTGCTTCAGACTGTATGACGGAAGCATTTATATTTTACTCATGATCAGAGCTTCCGTTGCTCCAGACTGTATGACGGAAGCATTTATATTTCACTCGTGATCAGCGCTTCCGTTGCTCCAGACTGTATGACGGAAGCATTTATATTTTACTCGTGATCAGAGCTTCCGTCGCTTCAGACTGTATGACGGAAGCATTTATATTTTACTCATGATCAGAGCTTCCGTTGCTCCAGACTGTATGACGGAAGCATTTATATTTCACTCGTGATCAGAGCTTCCGTTGCTCCAGACTGTATGACGGAAGCATTTGAACATTGCGGGAGGCAACAGTCTGGCCACGGAGACTATACTCTACAGACACACACACACACACACACACACACACACACACACACACACACACACATTTTATAGATTTAATTAAATGTATTTAACAATGCACATGCTTTTGCCACATTTTCTTTCTTTCTTTCTTAATTAGGGAAAATTCATCCGTATTCACTTCCATGCCACTGGAAAGCTGGCCTCTGCTGATATTGAGACATGTAAGCACTCACTCACACGCATATGAGCATCCACTCCATAATCACCTATATGTATAGTATATTTCTATTGTACAGTAAAACAAACATGCATGTTTGTTCACAGATCTGTTGGAAAAGTCCCGTGTGACTTTCCAGCTCAAGGCTGAGAGAGACTACCACATCTTCTACCAGATTCTCTCTCAGAAGAAACCCGAGCTTCTAGGTGCAGTATACAACCATGCAGTGTTTAATACACAGAGTGTGTTGAAAATGTGGTGCGAATCTTTGAATATATATTATTTCAGAGCGTACGTTTTTTTGTATAGAATCGTCTTCAGGTCTAAATGGGTTAGATTTTTCGATGCAGTTACTATATATATATCACTCATTCTTGAGATGAGGGACAAAAGTGGAAAAAACATGTCCCACACATAAGAGCCTTATTTTATGTAAAAAATTAATTAATTCATAAAAATAAAAGCACTTGCAAAGTTAAGTGTAATACAGTTGTGTATTATTATGCCCTTAATTTCATTATAATTGTTTTCATATTCCATCTGAATTAGTTAAAAGCAGGCCATGTACCCAAAAAGGCCTGTATTTAGCCTGTCCCCAGCAAGTGGCCACAATTTCAAACTGCCAAAAAAGTGTCTAATACTGTCACAATCACATAAATATACATACTAAATTAAAGTAGATTGTCAACAACATAGCAAATAATATACACAGTTAATTTTAATTTATATTTTCTATTAAATATCTCATATCAAATGTTCGTCCCACGTCTCCGTCAACTCCGTCAGGTTTTTTTAAAAGTCTTAAATTAATCAGAAAATATTGTCGACAGATTTAGCCTGAAGACTCCTTTTCCAAGTCCCATTTATATTTGTTGCAACAGTGGAGTACCTGGTCTGACAAGCATTCAATTGTTTGATATTTTAAACAAACAATGTTGATAACAATGTGGTCACAGCTTTTACATGTCAACTCCGTCAGGACATTATTATGATCTTTGTTAAGAATTCCAAAATAATGTTTATTATTTTAGTTTAGGGGTTAGGTTTAGCTAACAAAATTAAGCAAAAACAAAATGGCTACATTGTACTAAAGAGGGTTAAGATGAAAACAAATGCCATTTTGTCAACTCCGTCAGACGTCAACTCCGTCAGATTTTGTGTCTGACGGAGTTGACGTGTATCTGACGGAGTTGACAAAAGTGTTCCTAAAACAATAAAATTATTGTTTTTGAATAATGGGCAGTATTCTAATTTGGCACACAGTTAGAGCATGCCTTAAGGAACATTTTTGGCTATGGGGCCATCACAGATTTGTCTCGTGGTGACCATGGCAGCCATATTACAAAAGAGCCGCCACCTGATGTTATTTTACAATAACTCAAGTTCTACACCACCTAGGATCTTGATTCTGGTGACTAAGACCTCATTTTCAAGGATGAGGGATACAGTGGTACAATTTAGACTTTCCCTGTGACCATGGCAGCCATTTTTCAAAATGGCCGCCACATGCTGTTATTTTACAATAATTCAAGTTTTAGACCACCTAGGATCTTGATTTTGGCGACTAATCATACATTTTAAAAGATGAGAAATACAGTGGTACTATTTAGATTTGTCCTGTGACCATGGCAGCCATTGTTTTTCAAAATGACCACCAACCTGCTGTTATTTTACCAATAACTCAAGTTTTAGACCACCAAGGATCTTGATTCTGGCGACTAATCATTACATTTTCAAGGATGAACTTTCTCTGGGAGAGGTAAGGGCTTATTTCAGGTGCAGGTTGAGTTTCTACTGACAGGACATTAAAAGGAGGTGGGCTTTCTGGCCTTTGACTTGCCCCTTTCAGGTACAGATGCACAGTTTGACTTCACTGGCCACTGCAGGGAACTGTGGGGGAGAAACTTTGGTCTCTTGACACCCCGATTAGGTTCAGGGTTTTTTTTGGTGGAGACTTGCCTTTCATGACATCTTTGCTGCAGCAGTTGATCTCCTTACTGCCAGTGGTGGCACACTCTGGGTCTCTGGGGCATTGTATCTTGGTGGCCTCCTGCCAGTGTTTCTCCATCCTTCTCCTGAGCTCTGTGTTCTGGGGCTCTGTTATAGTCAACTTACATTGTCTTGGCTGGAGATTGCTTTCCTGCAGGGTCCAGCCCAGTCTTGTGCAGATGGCTGCTGGCCCACCTGGAGGCCCCAACCTCACTTGTTCGGTTGGTGTGATTAGGTGGGGTGGTCTTCCCCAATCAGGATGAGGGGTTTGACCCTTTCAAACGGCAGTCTGGCCAAGTGTCTGTATTTAGTTGTGAGTTTAGATACAGGATACGATTGCTCACCCAGCCCCAGGTGACATGAGGTGAAGGCTCCTTTGATTTGGTAACATTGCTTTGGTTGACATGCTGGGGACACAGAGAAAGACACTGATGCCTTCAGTGTCTGCACATCCTGCCTGATGGTCCTGAAGCCAAATCTTCTGTCTTCAGTCTTTCGCTCACTGCTCACTGTTCACCTCACCGAATTTAGCCCAAGGAGTTTGACCCCTAGTTTGGCCATAGACCCCCTAGTTTGGCCATAGCCACTTGTCCAAATGTGCCGACATGTGCTGACCTCATCACATCTGTGATGATGGCTATGGCCGTTTTTAGCCAACGTAGTGTTTTTTGTGCAAAACTAATGCTTGGAATGGATCCAGAATCATGAAAAGCCCCTAGTTTGACATGCCACATGCTACTTAAAGCATAATGAAATTTAGAACATTTAGCCTTATATTGGTTGTTGATGGTACCCAACTTTCAGCAGCTGTCAAACATGCCCCTAGGGTGGTCAAATAGAAACCAATGTGGGATATGTTAGTAGACACCTTTACAAACATTGGTGAAGAAAACTCTTGGTAAGAAATGTATTCACAGATTTTATATTATTCTGATAATATTCCCTGAGTAAATTGGTAAAATAATAGCAGGTCCACCATTTTTGAAAATGTCTACCATCCATGGTCACAGGATAAATCTAAATAGTACAACTGTATTCCTCACCCTTGAAAATGTATGATTAGTCACCAGAATCAAGATCCTAGGTGGTGTAGAACTTGAGTTATTGGGAAATAACAGAAAGTTGGCGGCCATTTTGAAAAATGTCTACCATGGTCACAGGACAAATCTAAATAGTACCAATGTATCCCACATCCTTGAAAATGTATGATTAGTCACCAGAATCAAGATCCTAGGTGGTGTAGAACTTGAGTTATTGGGAAATAACAGAAAGTTGGCGGCCATTTTGAAAAATGGCTGCCATGTTCACAGGGCAAATCTAAATAGTACCACTGTATTCCTCATCCTTGAAAATGTGGGATTAGTCACCAGAATCAAGATCCTAGGTGGTCTAGAACCTAAATCAGTTAAACTTGTCAACTCCGTCAGATGTTCGTCAACTCCGTCAGACGTTCGTCCCGTGATGTTTTTGTTAATTTCCAAAGAAATAGAAAATTCGCTGTCAAATCTTTTGTGCTTATGTATTGAAACACCAACTGAAATGATACGTAATGATGATTTTTTTTTTTTTTTACATGGTTTTCATGTTATAATATTGAAAATAAAGGTTGAAATGACGGTTTTGAGAAATTGGATATTTCATAATAGTGTGATATTGGAACAAAATAATATTAAAAGATTTGTATTACTTAACTTGATTACTGAAAGCCATTATAAGATAACTGAGGACTTTATATTATTGTTGAAATGATAAAATTCAATTAAAAGGGATTTTAGTGTGTCTGACGGAGTTGACATGAATCAGGTATTAAGTGCATAAATGTCCCATTTTAGAAAGAAATGTTATGCGAAAAACCTGTTCCTTCTCAAGATTGGTAGTTGAGACCTGTGTCTACAAATACATCTATTTGATTTGAATGTATCTTAAAAAAAAAAAAAATCCAGTTTGAAAAAAGTTTTGTCCCTTATCTCAAGAATGGGTGATATATATCGTTACAGCCCTATCACTAACTTGACATTGATGACAATTGCAATTCTCTTAGAGATGCTGCTCATCAGCAACAACCCGTACGACTACGCCTTCATCTCCCAAGGAGAGACGACGGTGGCGTCCATCGACGACGCTGAGGAGCTGCTGGCCACTGATGTGAGTCGACATCGTATGGTTCTGATCCAAGTAGCCCCGCAATGAACCCGGACTTAGTTGTTTTCACCTATATTAATGACATCGCAGTCCAAATAACAGTCTAAGACTTTGTGAGACTGAATTATGGGGTTGTACTTACTGTATACAGCCAGTCGTGGAAAAGTAGGATCCGCCGGGAGAAACTATAGGCACAGCTGCTGGACATGAGACTAATTAATTAATTAGAGCGACAGAGAGAGAGAGAGGAGTGTGTGTGTGTGTGTGTGTGTGTGTGTGTGTGTGTGTGTGTGTGTGTGTGTGTGTGTGTGCGCCAATTTAACAAAGGTGCAGACGATCAGAAATCAGCAGAGAGTGAGCGACGTTTGCGCAACTCTATGCCGAATTGAAGCTGACTTGGCCCCAGCCTTTTTTTTTTTCCTCCCTGGAAATAAAAACGTCTGGGTTTCCGTCTTCCGAGGCTAGTAGTGGAGTAGAAGTAAATGTATTGGAAATTGGAAATACTGAAGTAAAGTTAAAAATACCTCCAAATTGTACTTAAGCAAATGTATTTAGTTTCCACGGTATACAGTACATACAACCACATGCTACTGTATCTTCAATCAGTCTTTTCTTGGACCTACAACTGCAGGATGCTTTTGACGTGCTGGGCTTCACTCAAGAAGAGAAGAACGGCATCTACAAGCTGACCGGTGCCATCATGCACCACGGGAACATGAAGTTCAAACAGAAGCAGAGAGAGGAGCAGGCGGAGTCCGACGGCACCGAAGGTGAGGCTGTGTGTATAAGATGGCACATGATGACAAGAAGACAGTCGGTACACTATAGTGTTCATAAGCCATGTATAACTTCACACATTTTCAACTTATCTTCACCGTTTAACTGGAATCAATTTCCTCAGATGTTGACAAAGTTGCGTATCTGATGGGCCTGAACTCTGCTGACCTCATCAAGGGTCTCTGTCACCCCAGAGTGAAAGTGGGAAACGAGTGGGTCACCAAGGGACAGAGTGTTGACCAGGTACTGTATGAGTTATTATAAAAAATTGCTGCATGCATAATGAGCTTTGTCTTTGCCCAAGTTTGTATGCAAGATTATATGTTTGAATGGTACGTAGTTGGCACAATAATATGAATGAATTGTCTTTATTATATCGATAGGAAGGACATGGTTTGTTGAGAGGGAATACAAGGTTAAGATAGAATATGATAAAGACTTTTATAAAACACACACATGACATTTGTATACATTTGGGTTTCCATGCCACAGGTGAACTATGCGATCGGTGCACTCTCTAAGTCAGTGTACGAGAAGATGTTCCTGTGGATGGTGGTGAGGATCAACCTATCGCTGGACACCAAGCAGCCCCGCCAGTACTTCATCGGCGTGCTGGACATCGCCGGGTTTGAGATCTTCGATGTGAGTCATGACGATAATACAATAAGGACGTCGCGTTATTAGCTGTCATTTTCACTTTGAGTTAAGAAAAATGAGCATGTAACAGGACATCTATGCTAACGTTTTGCATCGTGTCCTTTTTGCAGTTCAACACCTTTGAGCAACTCTGCATCAACTTCACCAACGAGAAGCTGCAACAGTTTTTCAACCACCACATGTTTGTGCTGGAGCAGGAAGAGTACAAGAAAGAGGGCATTGAATGGACTTTCATTGACTTCGGCATGGACTTACAGGCTTGTATTGACCTCATCGAAAAGGTGAGAGCTTTGAAATATAGAAATATAATGTGTTCGTGGATCAATACAAAACTATTCCTCTTTCTAGCAAGTTAGTTGTTCTTCAATGTAGATATCGGAGTGAAATATGGACATGAGGGTATTGATTTGAGCTCACTCTTTGTGGGCACTAACAGAGAGACTTTGCATATGCTACATGCCTGCCTGTCACTTGTGGAGCAATAGAACGCTCCTGTTGTAAAGGGATTTTGTATTGTGTATTGTATATTTTAACGTATTGTACCTTTTTTAAAGTTTTTGATTCATGTTTTTTTTTATTATTGTTTGGACCCAATGTTTTATACATTTGTGTCAATAAAGTAACTAACTAACTACATTTCCTCAGCCCATGGGCATCATGTCCATCCTGGAAGAGGAGTGCATGTTCCCCAAGGCCAGCGACACCACCTTTAAAGCCAAGCTGTACGACAACCACCTGGGGAAGTCCGGCAACTTCCAGAAGCCCAGGCCAAAGGCGGAGGCTCATTTCTCCCTGGTTCACTACGCGGGCACCGTGGACTATAACATCAACAACTGGCTGGTGAAGAACAAAGACCCGCTGAACGAGACGGTCGTGGGACTTTACCAGAAGTCTAATCTGAAGTTTTTGGCCAACCTCTTTGCAACTTATGCTTCAGAGTCAGGTAAATGTTAATTGCTTAAAGCATGTCAATTCTGCCATCTCATTTTAACCACACACATTTTTTCATAATTTATTTTATCCCACGATTTTGTAAGCCCTTGTTCACCCCTGTGTCAATTATCTAATGTGATCCTTGGCTCTATACACACCCTCCGCCAACCTGGGGAGAGCAACGGACTTGAACTCATGCTTCCTTCATGCTTCCTTCCAAGTTGACCTGACCTAGGGGAGTTTCCCTGGTTGGACCAGTTCCTTTCCCCTCCATCAGGCGCCCCGGCTGGCCAGCGGGAGGCAGTTTAGAGACCAGGATTACTGCATGTTTTTTGTGAGGGCACCTACTACACATCTTTGTCTATACAAAGTAATCTAATCCTCACTGTTTAATCCATCAGACGGTGGTAAAGGGGGTAAGGGAGTAAGCAAGAAGAAAGGCTCTTCCTTCCAGACGGTATCAGCCTTGCACCGAGTAAGTTAAACCTAGAGCCTACTTAAAAATTACCTAGCTAGATTTTTGGGGGGTTGGGGAGAATTCCTGACAGGATTTCCTTAACTCCACAGGAGAACCTGAACAAGCTGATGTCCAACCTGAGGTCCACGCACCCTCACTTTGTGCGCTGCCTCATCCCCAACGAGTCCAAGACTCCCGGGGTCATGGAGAACCCTCTGGTGATGCACCAGCTTCGCTGTAACGGCGTGCTGGAAGGCATCAGGATCTGCAGGAAGGGCTTCCCCAACAGGATCCTCTATGGAGATTTCAGACAGAGGTAGGTAACACCACGTACATTGCTAAGTTACAATATTCTGTGTAAAAAACAAAGTTCCACAGAAACTAATACAAAACGCACATCACTTCGTGGAGGTGCTGGGTTCAAAAAGTGACATACAGTTGTGATCAAAAGTTTACATACGTTTGTAAAGGACATACTGTCATGATAGTCCTGCCTTTCCAATAATTTGTTCAACTCTTATTTTTCTGTGATTGGTTGATTGGAGAAAATACTTCTTAGTCATACAAAAAAATCTTGAATTTATTTGTATTTTTATGAATGTTTAAGGGTTTTCTGAAAATGTGACCAAATCCGCTGGTTCATAAATATACATACAGCATACATATTATGTCCCATATGGTAATGTAGAAAGTTGTGTCAATCAAATTAGCTTTGTGGCATGGCCTCTTAACTTAAACTGAGTGATTATGATTGACTACTTCTGGTCTGTTCACTTCTCTGAGCCTTATTTAGGGCTCGTTTGGCCACAACCCACAAACAATAAAATGGGAAAGTCAAAGGAGCTCAGCATGGATCTGAAAAAGCGAATAATAGACTTAAACAAGTCAGGAAAGTCATTTCTAGTCAGCTACAGGTCCCAAGATCAACTGTGCAAAAAATTGTTTAATACTTTGTATGCTAGAGTTTAAAGTGAGCTCAGGCCTGGTGGTGCTAAGTGATTAACATTGGACTTTTGAACTTTTTAGGGGCCCACAGCGAGGGGCCTCTTATAGCGAGATAAATCAAAAGAAAGCCTAACTTGTCCACTTCAATTTTAAACAAAAATCATGATTTTACCATCTTCCATTCTGGAGATATTGACCTTTTTCTAACACCTGCTTTTGCCTGCACTCTGCTCGCTTGAAAAAACAGCAGAGATATGGAAGGTTGAAGTTGACAGACATTGACAGACAGATATAAAAATGAACACAAATAATATCATATACATACTACACACTGAATGAAAGCCCTGAATGTCTACTTTTAGGAGGGAAACAAATACACATTGATCCCATGTACAGTTTGTCAGTAATTGGCTATTGAATGCAGCTTGCGCTCACCAGAGAGAACTTTAGAGAAGGCATGGACCTGAAGAACTATTATTCACAAAATAAGGCCTATAGCGACATGTACATACTATATACCGTATGAAACAGAAGACTCTCTGCTTTCATAAGAAAAAAACTAATACTGTAATAATAATACAAATCACACCCCTGTGAAGTGAGCAGTGCAATTGCACTGGAATTGCACTGCAATTGCACTGCTCACTTCACAGGGGTGTGATTTTTATTATTACAGTATTAGTTTTTTGCCAGAAGCTTGTGGAACAATGTGGATGGCTACCAAAAGCATCAAATTGGGGTGAAAATGGCCAAGGGACATGCAACCAAATATTAGCATTGCTGTATGTATTCTTTTGAACCAGCAGATTTGGTCACATTTTCAGAAAACCCTTAAACATTCATAAAAATACAAATAAATTCAAGATGTATTTGTATGAGAAAGAAGTATTTTCTCCAATCAACCTATTACAGAAAAATAAGAGTTGAACAAATTATTGGAAAGGCAGGACTATCATGACAGTATGTCCTTTACAAACGTATGTAAACTTTTGATCACAACTGTATGGGAAAGAGAAGGGAACACACACATTCATATGCTCCAAAAGATACATGGGTTTGACCAGATGTAGAGCCTTGGCTAGAAATATCGTCAATACATTTACCTTTTGGAGCATGAGTTCCCTTCTCTTTTCCTAGACTACAAAGTTCTAGCATTTATTTTGTAGATATCGCATCCTGAATCCTGCTGCAATCCCAGACGGCCAGTTCATTGACAGCAAGAAAGGAGCTGAAAAACTACTTGGCTCTCTAGAGATTGATCATAACCAATACAAGTTTGGACACACAAAGGTAACAAAGTCTGTTCTGAATCTATTATTTTCAATGTCAGACAAGGATAAACATTTAATCTCATATAAAAACTCCAAATGTCAGATACACACCAGACTCTCTCTCTTACATAAGTAGGCCCACACAGCCAACTGTCAGTTGCTAAAAAAAAAGGAAACATTGTTGTTCCCTATATCTTGTAGGTGTTCTTCAAGGCTGGCCTCCTAGGAACACTAGAGGAGATGAGAGATGATCGTCTGTCTCTCATCATCACTGGAATACAAGCCAAATCACGAGGTCTGCTGTCAAGAGCAGAGTTCCAGAAGATGGTAGAACGAAGGTCAGACATGCAGTGTGCCAAATTACTGAAATTATTATCATTTCCTGGTTGTTGTTGTCTCCACCAGGCCTGTGTGTGTGTGTGTGTGTGTGTGTGTGTGTGTGTGTGTGTGTGTGTGTGTGTGTGTGTGTGTGTGTGTGTGTGTGTGTGTGTGTGTGTGTGTGTGTGTGTGTGTGTGTGTGTGTGTGTGTGTGTGTGTGTGTGTGTGTGTGTGTGTGTGTGTGTGTGTGTGTGTGTGTGTGTGTGTGTGTGTGTGTGTGTGTGTGTGTGTGTGTGTGTGTGTGTGTGTGTGTGTGTGTGTGTGTGTGTGTGTGTGTGTGTGTGTGTGTGTGTGTGTGTGTGTGTGTGTGTGTGTGTGTGTGTGTGTGTGTGTGTGTGTGTGTGTGTGTGTGTGTGTGTGTGTGTGTGTGTGTGTGTGTGTGTGTGTGTGTGTGTGTGTGTGTGTGTGTGTGTGTGTGTGTGTGTGTGTGTGTGTGTGTGTGTGTGTGTGTGTGTGTGTGTGTGTGTGTGTGTGTGTGTGTGTGTGTGTGTGTGTGTGTGTGTGTGTGTGTGTGTGTGTGTGTGTGTGTGTGTGTGTGTGTGTGTGTGTGTGTGTGTGTGTGTGTGTGTGTGTGTGTGTGTGTGTGTGTGTGTGTGTGTGTGTGTGTGTGTGTGTGTGTGTGTGTGTGTGTGTGTGTGTGTGTGTGTGTGTGTGTGTGTGTGTGTGTGTGTGTGTGTGTGTGTGTGTGTGTGTGTGTGTGTGTGTGTGTGTGTGTGCGTGCGTGCGTGCGTGCGCGCGCGCGCGTGCGTGCGTGCGTGCGTGCTTCCGTCCGTTACCAGCTAATCTCCGGCACCGTTGGCCCAATCCATGCCAAACTTTGCACACACACTCCCTGCATGCCAACGATGAACCTCTGCCCCACATTTTCCAGAACGGCCTTTTATAGCGCCACCAGGAGGCAGACTTTTGTAACAACTTTTCTTTTTAATATTACTCCTGCATATGTCGTCCTAAAATCCCACAAATCGTTAAAGTATCTCTATAATCATGTGATAAAGACAGATCTGTCCGATATTGCATATTCCATCCTGATTGGCTAACATTGGCTTTCAAAATTTGCAGAATTGGCCCGATTTGAACAAAAACAATCATGAACGCAGCGTGCAATTTACGTGACATCTTTACCATCCAAGGTGTAAGAAATGGCACCCTTTTCACATTGACTTATTATAGCGCCACCAGGAGGCCACAACCTGCCGTGGTGGAGACCTGTGCCCCATCTCATTTACTTTTATTGCGTGAATGTAGTAGTCAAAAACCTTCATCATTGGCTTGGTATTTGACTTTGTTTCTCAAGCATGCTTTCGTCATTCAATGATTAATCATTTTCAATTAGCAACATTTAGCAGGGATTTATTATAGAATATCTCTAATTTGCAGGGATGCACTGCTGGTGATCCAGTGGAATATCCGTGCTTTCATGGGGGTCAAGAATTGGCCCTGGATGAAGCTGTTCTTCAAGATCAAGCCTCTGTTGAGGTCTGCTGAAACAGAGAAGGAGATGGCCACCATGAAGGACGAATTCCTCAAGTTGAAGGAGGCTTTCGCAAAGTCTGAAGCCCGTAGGAAGGAACTAGAGGAGAAAATGGTCACTCTTCTCCAAGAGAAGAATGACCTGCAGCTCCACGTCCAGGCTGTAAGTTGGAATGTTGTGTTTGCCCCAGTAATAAATGCATACATTTTATATAGTGTTTACAACAAGTAACTTAATTGGTACTTGAACAGGAGCAAGACAACCTGTGTGACGCAGAGGAAAGGTGTGAGGGACTGATCAAGAACAAGATTCAGATGGAAGGAAAAGCCAAAGAGTTGTCAGAGAGGTTGGAGGATGAGGAGGAGATGAATGCAGAACTCACTGCTAAGAAGAGGAAACTGGAGGACGAGTGTTCTGAGCTGAAGAAGGATATCGATGACTTGGAACTAACTCTGGCCAAAGTGGAGAAAGAGAAGCATGCCACAGAGAACAAGGTAATAGCATATTATCTTCCATCTCTCGTTGCTTATGTGAACAACTGCATTTCTTGGGGAACCTTTTACATGTCACTGCTTAAACCATCACTGCTTCTTAAGGTGAAGAACTTGGTTGAGGAAATGGCCTCTCAGGACGACATCATCGCCAGGCTGACCAAGGAGAAGAAAGCCTTACAAGAGGCTCACCAGCAAACACTGGATGACCTGCAGTCAGAGGAGGACAAAGTCAACTCCCTGACCAAGGCCAAAGCTAAGCTGGAGCAGCAAGTGGACGATGTAAGTAGGCAGCTGAATGCATGCCACAGCAGGGTTGGTTGGTTTGGTGATTGAATGATTGATTTTATTTATTTATTTTCTTTCCAGTTGCAAATTGCAGACATGTGCTCTTTTATAGCTTGTTTTGAAGGAGGTTTGTGACTCGAGTCACACTTTATTGATGGCTGGTGACGGTACTGGTGATGGTACTGGTGATGGTACTGGTGATGGTACTGGTGATGGTACTAGTGATGGTACTAGTGATGGTACTGTAGGGTGATGGTACTGTAGGAGAATACCGGAGAACTCGCCAGTTTACCAACTCGCCGCGGTTTAATGCATTTTAGTTTTATTTCACCTTCATTCATTTATAGTTTACACTTAGATGAAGTGGGAATGCTAAAGTTAGGTATTCACATACTCAACCTTTTTTATGAAGAGCTGACCATTTCATTGCACAAAATAATTTGATCACTTTGGAAATGAACTAAAACATCTGTGGGTTCGAAACACTACAGTGACTACACTGATAGCATGTTAGTATAACGATGAAGACATTGATGAAGAACTTTTGCTGCGGCGAGTTGGTAAACTGGCGAGTTCTCCGGATACCCTCTCTAGGGCATTCCTCATTTTGGTGGCATAATGTAGTGGAATTAATTCATCCCAATATTTGTGCCGAATGTGGGATTGAATGAAATCAGTGAATGTCCTGCTGGTGTTGTGCCCGTGGGCGTTTCTCACTGTTTGCACGTCACAGTCGATGTAATCTGTATGACGTTCTCCAGCTCGAGGGATCTTTAGAACAAGAGAAAAAGGTTCGAATGGATCTCGAAAGATCAAAGAGAAAGCTGGAGGGAGACTTGAAGTTGACCCAGGAGAGCCAAATGGACCTGGAGAATGACAAGCAGCAACTTGAAGAACGTCTTAAAAAGTAAAATAAATAATATTACGTACACATTCTGAACATTTTAGATTGAGTAGGCTTGTTCTGACTCTCACTCCTTCTTCGCCGCAGGAAAGACTTTGAAGTCAGTCAGCTCACCAGCAAAATAGAAGATGAACAGGCCATTTCCATTCAGCTTCAGAAGAAACTCAAGGAGCTCCAGGTCTGTAATGTTACTTGGTATATAATTACACAACTATTATGGAAGGAGAAGAAAAAAAAAAAGGTTGTGACATTTTGATTAAACAATGCTCTTCTTCTAAGGCCCGCATTGAGGAACTGGAAGAGGAGCTTGAGGCAGAGCGAGCTGCCCGGGCCAAGGTGGAGAAGCAGAGGTCTGACTTGGCCAGAGAGCTGGAGGAGATCAGCGAGAGGCTGGAGGAGGCTGGCGGGGCGACAACTTCCCAGATTGAGATGAACAAGAAGAGAGAGGCAGAGTTCCAGAAGCTCCGCAGAGACCTCGAAGAGGCCACTCTGCATCACGAGGCCACCACTGCCACCCTGAGGAAGAAACAGGCCGACAGTGTGGCGGACCTGGGAGAGCAGATTGACAACCTGCAGAGAGTCAAACAGAAACTGGAGAAGGAGAAGAGCGAAGCAAGACTGGAGTTGGACGACGTGGCCTCCAGCATGGAGCATATCGTGAAGACAAAGGTTGGAGAAATTGCTAAAAATCAGACGTTAAGTTGGGACAAAGCCCACAATATCTGGAATGCAATAACATTGTTTAAATGCTTTCCGCGATTCCATTCATTTTCAGACAAATCTAGAGAAGATGTGCAGGACTTTAGAAGATCAGGCGGGCGAATACAAGGCGAAATACGAAGAGGCTCAACGTACCATCAATGACTTCAATATGCAAAAAGCAAAGCTGCAAACTGAAAATGGTACAGTATGCGTTTACCCCATATGCAAAAGAACAACATAAATTCCCCGGTGGCTACAAGGTTTTTTTTTTGCAGGACAATAATGATTGTTTTAATCCAGGTGAATTCGGAAGACAGCTGGAGGAGAAGGACTCGCTGGTGTCTCAGCTGACCAGAGGAAAGTTGTCCTACACTCAGCAGATAGAGGACCTCAAAAGACAACTAGAAGAGGAGACAAAGGTAAAATTAGGATCCAAAAGTGTATATACTGCTTCATCTGCCTTAGTTTTGACAGCACCTTTTTATTTAGTTTTAGTCATAAAAAGTGTTCTGAACTGTTTTAGTTTGTTTTAGTTTCTGTGTTTTAGTTGACTAAATCTACAGTTGACTAAAATACATTTTAGTGCGCCATGATTCCATAGTGCCTGATTTTGTGTGTAACACACCCGAGCGCAGCCAGGCATAAGATAACTTAGTTCTACTGTATCTCTTTTCCACTGGTCTCAGCCTAACATTTTAGTCTAGTTGCATGAAAATCTTTTTACCAGGCCAAGAATGCGTTAGCCCATGCACTGCAGTCTGCTGTGTTTATTTCACCAGGCCAAGAATGCGTTAGCCCATGCACTGCGGTCTGCTGTGTTTATTTCACCAGGCGAAGAATGCATTAGCCCATGCACTGCAGTCTGCTGTATTTTTTTCACCAGGCCAAGAATGCGTTAGCCCATGCACTGCAGTCTTCTCGCCACGACTCTGACCTGCTGAGGGAGCAGTATGAAGAGGAGCAGGAGGCCAAAGGCGAACTGCAGCGAGGCATGTCCAAGGCTAACTCTGAGGTGGCTCAGTGGAGAACCAAGTACGAGACTGATGCCATCCAGAGGACTGAAGAGCTGGAGGAGTCCAAGTAAGACACTGTATAGCTCATCATTTTGTGGACCAATCTCTCCAAACTCTCCATTCTCCATTGAATTAGAACGGCTAGACTCACTCCCCATCTTCTGAAGAGCCCGCAGCATTTGCCATCACACTTCACCTAGCCTCGACGAGCTAGCAGGCTTTTGCAAAGGCTAAAGTGTAATTCATATAGCATGTTATGTAGACAGATGCCATGCTGGTTCATTTGTAGACCTTGTTTCGTATAGTATAGTTTCAATGTACAGGTTATTGATTATAATTTTTTTGATATTCTACGGTTTTCATTGATATGTTCTTAGTTTACTAATGATGCTAGACAACCATTTCTATGCATTTGATGTATTACTATTATGTATTATTATTATTGTGTCTTGCTTACTGTAAATCGCTCTGGATTTAGAGTGTCTGCTAAATGCCTGAATTGTAAAATACTCCAGTTTAGGAATCAAGCTGATTAATCATATCACATTTCCTGCCATACTTTACTTTGTCGAGCAGACCAGCTTTTTGTTTGTGTTATGTTATATATTTTTTAAATGTAAGACGAACAAAAAGTGTGTCTGTTAGATGACTAAGCAGCTTCTCTTGGTAGGGAAAAAATATATTGCAGTCAACATTAACCAAGGAGCAAAAACAAAAACGTTCCAATTATTCCACTGTTTAATGATCTGAAGGAAGAAGCTGGCTCAGCGTCTCCAGGATGCAGAGGAGGCCGTCGAGGCCGTTAATGCTAAATGTTCCTCCCTGGAGAAGACCAAACACAGACTGCAGAATGAGATTGAAGATCTCATGGTGGACGTGGAGAGGTCTAACGCTGCTGCTGCTGTTCTGGACAAGAAGCAGAGGAACTTTGACAAGGTAACTATAGACATTAGTTTAGCATCGAACAACATCTCATAAAACCACTGACGAATGCAAATGATGAACTGTTGTAAACTCTAAGTACTGGACCCTCGTCTGGTTTGACAGACGGGTAGTGTGTGCCGGCTGGGTGGTGTGTGGTTCTGACAGACAGGTAGTGTGTGCCGGCTGGGTGGTGTGTGACAATCAGGTTCAAGTATACCTTTGGTACGGCGACAGCGCCGGTGGGCCCGGGAGAACAATAACGCGACACGAGACAGTATCACGCTAAAGGTTCACAAAGTTTATTACACACACAGGAACATATATAGAGCTGGATCCCAACTGACGTGACAACAACACATGAGACATAACAACCGCTAACTGCAGCAAGCTGACCTTGCTGTCTGAGATGGCTCCCGTAGCCTAACTATAAAGTATGCTACAGTTCAGGCAGTACACAATACATATCTAGTACATTGTGTATTCACGTACAAGTACACCGCCCTGGGCGATCAGATTATAACGCTAACTAGTTTCTAACTATGGTAAATGGTAAATGGTGCATTTACATAGCGCCTTTATCCAAGGTGCTTTACGTAGATTGTGCAAACTATTGTGCAAACTATATTTTATAGTCCAAATTGGACTTAAGAATAGAGGCCGCACAGCTCGTAGTCACGATGCTAGAAACTTTATTGAACCAACGTTTCGGCAAGCAGGTTGCTTTCTTCAGGGTATGAATGTCCAAATTGGAACAGCAGTCTGTTATTGACATGATATGGAAAGCCTTTAGTGTAAAATAGGCATAGTTAACCACATGCATCCTATAGACCCCTCGGGAGACTCCGGTGGACTATGTATACAGTACGGGGTATCGTAAAATCCATATGGCATGCTTTTCATCACCATGCTGAGGCAATTTCTACTCGATATTGTTACAACACATTAGCCTCGTCAGTGTCGCCCATTCAGTTGATGCAGTTGTCCATTATGTCTCCGTTCCTCCACCCTCCAGGTCCTGGCAGAGTGGAAGCAGAAATACGAGGAGTCCCAGTGTGAGCTGGAGGGCTCCCAGAAGGAGGCCAGGTCTCTGAGCACCGATCTCTTCAAACTGAAGAACTGCTATGAAGAATCTCTGGACCACCTGGAGACCCTGAAGAGAGAGAACAAGAATCTACAGGGTAAGCTTTTAAAGATTCCATGGTGGGGAAAATACCAGGAGCTAAAAGTTTACCTAAATAGAGCGCCGCATCATTAGAAAGAAGAAAAGAAAGTCAGGAGACAACACTATTTGTTTTGTTTTTCGACTTATAAATTATTTGATCGGCCCAAAACATTGTGTTCATTGTCACGATCCGAGTTGGCTTTGTCCGCGGCGTAACCGTCTTTAAATAAATTATATTAGAAATGCCGATGGGAGAATGCATTGGGTTTTCATTTCCTGGGCCACTCGTTTTTCTGGAAGGGGGAGGGACTGCGGCGCGCTATACAGTTTGTCTGTGGTTGCTTGGCAAGTATATCGTCCATAATGTGACTTTCACGTGCAACACGTTTGTTTAAAAATGATCAAACCTGATGATAATTCTATTCGCAGAGGAGATCTCTGACCTCACTGAGCAACTTGGCGAGGGAGGAAAGAACATCCACGAACTGGAGAAACAGAGGAAGCAATTGGAACAGGAAAAGTGTGAGATTCAATCTGCCCTCGAGGAAGCCGAGGTAACAGGCCGTTTGTGTTAAATGACACTTTTATTGTATTCAATTCAATGTTAAGCAAAACAAAAACACAAATGAACACCTCCAAAGTGGTCTTTGCCATGCAGAGTATGTGTCTAGACGAGTGGAATAGTAAGAGAGTGGCGACATGCTTTGATCTCGCCGCAAAGCGGGTGCCTATGGGCTATAGTTCCAAACATTGGAACTATCCCATTGAGATAGAATGAGCACTTCCGCATTCCATTGTTACAATGGGAGTCAACGCTAGTGTCGCCACTCTCTTACTAGATTACTCTGGTGTCTAGGCATCTGTTCCTCACTGCTTAAAATATGAAATACCAGTATATGATATGAACTCTGTTATGTATACCAGGCTTCCTTGGAACATGAAGAGGGTAAGATTCTGCGGGCCCAGCTCGAGTTCAACCAGATCAAAGCCGACATCGAGCGCAAGCTGGCCGAGAAGGACGAGGAGTCGGAGCAGTGCAAGAGGAACATGCAGAGGACCATCGACGGCCTGCAGGCCTCGCTGGACGCAGAGTGTCGCAGCAGGAATGAGGCCATGCGCCTGAAGAAGAAGATGGAGGGAGACCTGAACGAGATGGAGATCCAGCTCAGCCAGGCCAACAGGCAGGCGGCCGAGGCTCAGAAACAACTCAAGTCTGTCCATGCTCATCTGAAGGTACATTAAAGAAAAAAACAATTACTGTTGTTGTCATCAGATGTTTCTGATTTGACAATGTCTGTCTGTACACTGAATTGTTCTTCCTTCCTTTCCATTAAGGACGCCCAACTCCAGCTGGACGATTCTCTTCGATGCAGTGACGATCTGAAGGAGAACATTGCCATCGTTGAGAGACGCAACAACCTCATGCAGGCCGAACTGGAGGAGTTGAGAGCAGCTCTGGAACAAACCGAGAGAGGCCGCAAGCTGGCTGAGCAAGAACTCCTGGATATCAACGAGAGAGTCCAATTGCTGCACTCACAGGTATTCTTATTCTTCTTATTCTCATTATTGCTCCACAACGATGGAGGAGAATGCCTTCTGTTCTGGTGGAGATTTGTTCTCCTCTGAAGCTTTACTCTTCATCAATTACAGTTGATTAGACATGTTTGTTTTATGCACAATATAACTTTACATTATACTTCATGTGAAATCAGAACACCAGCCTGATAAACCAGAAGAAGAAGCTGGAGGTCGATACGTCCCAGCTTCAGTCAGAGGTGGACGAAGCGTTGCAGGAGTGCAGAAATGCAGAGGAAAAGGCCAAGAAGGCCATCACTGATGCTGCCATGATGGCAGAGGAGCTGAAGAAGGAGCAGGACACCAGCGCTCACCTGGAGCGCATGAAGAAGAACATGGAACAGACCATCAAGGACCTGCAGCACCGTCTGGATGAGGCGGAGCAGATCGCCATGAAGGGAGGCAAGAAGCAGGTGCAGAAGCTGGAGGCCAGGGTGAGTGTTTTAAATGTTACCATGAAGGGAGGCAAGAAGCAGGTGCAGAAGCTGGAGGCCAGGGTGAGTGTTTTACATGTTACCATGAAGGGAGGCAAGAAGCAGGTGCAGAAGCTGGAGGCCAGGGTGAGTGCTGTTGGCTATATCGATGTTGTACAGTATCTCTGATGAGGGAAGTCCGGAGCTCTCTGCTGGAACTGTTGCCCCACAACCGGATAAACGGTTGAAGATTATTTTGATTTGATTTATTTATTTGATCGCCATTAGCTTACTGTGAGTCACAGCAGCTATTCTTCCTGGGGTCTTTTAATTTTTTTATCTGAAGATGGACGGATGGATGGATCTGTAGAACTGATTTAAAAACCGCATTGATTGTTTCTGTGCAACGTGATATACTGCAATAACAAATGAGCAACTTATACTTCTTATAATTCAACACAAGATCTCTGATCTTGTGTGGTGGATCAGTGGAATGTAATGTCCATAATGAATGCCATGATGTTACCTGCAGGTAAGAGATTTGGAGATGGAGGTGGAGGGTGAACAGAAAAAGGGCAGCGAGGCCATCAAGGGAATCCGTAAATACGAGCGACGCATCAAAGAATTAACATACCAGGTAATTAATTCATTGCATGTGTGTACCTAAATCTCAACAACAGTATCGGCAAGAAAACATGTACGCATTCAGCATTCTAAATAACAACACCTCCTATACTGTGTGTATATGGTTTTATTCAGCATAGGTTCTTTATAGATAGCATCACAACCTGTTCACATAATATTATTAGTGTGACCAGATTTGACTGAGAAACTGTCATCGCACAGATTCCAGCTTTTCACCAGAGGAGAAAAACAGTTTTTTCTTTTTTTCACATACTAGAGCATGTCTGAAATAAGTGTCAGAGCTGAAATTGACATGTAAATATGAAATAAATGCACACCTAAACCTAACCTTAACCCATGTCTAACCAATGACTAGTCTAAACTAAGTATGCACCCCTAAACATGTAGCTAGGTGTAATGTTAGAGACCACAGAAGTGAACCTTTCAAGCCTGTTTTCTCAACTCGCTGTTTCTCTGCAAGACATTACTCTATAAGCCATATCTCCAAAACTGGTGGGTCAAACTGAACAACCAATATGTCAATTTGAAGCTATGGTTCCCTGCTTTCATATGACTTTCAAATTCAAAAAAGATAACACATTTGTTTTTGTATGTATTATACCTGTATGTGTGGACCAGCTCACTGAGCATGGCCTTGTGGTTTAAGTGTCCGCCCCGGCCTTGTCATACCAAAGACTCCCAAATGGGACCCAACCCCTCTTTTTGAAACCGCCTCCTCGCCACTCGCCCTACACACTTGCCCTCGATATGCGCGTTCACGCGAAGCTGCGCCATGTTAAGTTTCGTCCGAAACCAAGCAGCCTTGAGTGGAAGTGGCTTAAGGGCCTCACACACCGTCTGCGAACGCCGCGCGTCAAAACAGCCGCCTCCGTTATTTTCAATTAACCTATCGCACACCGGCGGCGTCCGACGCGCGTTCACGCCTCGCCTGACGCTCCGATACGCCACCGTGCTATTTTCCGCGTCGCTGCGCACCCGGTGTGTGTTGGGCTTTATAAAGCCCTCAAGAGCGAGTCTATGCTGATCTAGACTCGATTGCCTCGTGCAGCCCTGCTCTCTGTCCACATGGAAACCACAACCTACAAATGTAAGTACCACCACAAATAAATGATAAACTCCTCCTAAACAATCTTCATCTGATGCAAAATAGACCTCCCAGTCTCAAGGGTGGACAGTATAACCACAAGAATATCTGAGCTGGTTTTACAAATATTAATCATTAATCATTAACTATTCATGTCCGTGAGCAGAATACATAACTGTTGATCTTTGCCATGGTTCTTCATCTTCATAGACGGAGGAAGATCGTAAAAACATGGTGCGTCTTCAGGATTTGGTAGACAAGCTCCAGATGAAAGTCAAAGCCTACAAGAGATCTGCCGAGGAGTCTGTAAGTGCAAGCATCCACAAAAACAATCAACAACTGTGCCTTAATTTAGCCAGACTGTTGGAGTTCTCATCTCATCTGAATTCAATGTAGAGGCTAAAACTGTGTAGAAACAATTCAGAGACTTACAAAAAACTGGTGTCGGGATTAGTTTCCACAGTGGTGAGTGCGTTTGTTGGCGGAGGTTTTCTCTGCTGTTTTCTACCCCTACATCAAATTTAGATTTCCTCAGATGTATCAGAAGGTGGAGATTATCTGGCTACACAAAGGGTGCCTTGATAGCTACATCTCTGAAAGATAATTTTCTACTTTAAATACTTCCGATTATTGGTTGACAATCCTTTTTTTTTTTTTGTCGAGTGACTTAAGTCTCTAAAGTATTTTAAATATTAAAAGACCCATTTTGGGCGGGAACCCCTTTTGGTGTTTTAAGCATGATGTTATACTTTAGCTATTCTACAATAGCAGTTCTACAAGCTCATAGCGCGGCACTCGGTGCGCACTCTGTACGAACTTGTAGGTCTGCTATTTTTGAAAAATCATGAAAATTGGGCGCAAATCTTTGAATATATATTCTTTCAGAGCGAACGTTTTTAACTCAAAGCTTTGCTTCTGGGAGGTCGCTGGAACAACATATTTTCAGATGGGGGTCGGAGGACAATTGCATATATTTTTGGGGGTCCTTGACATGAAAATGTTTGAGAACCACTGACATAGAAACATGGGGTTTTTCAGGATTTAGAAGACATTTGCAGAATCGTTCTCAGGTCTCATAGGCATGCATGTGGTCACTTATTTTCTCTACACTTCCCCTGTTTTGTAAACATGGTATGGTGTTGTCTTCTTGTAATGCTGTTGCGTAGAAGCCGGAGGAGCAGGTGATTGTATGAAGAATTAAAATGAATGGTGTCTTCTTGTAATGCTGTTGCGTAGGAGGAGCAGGCCAACTCACACCTGGGCAAGTTCCGTAAACTGCAGCACGAGCTGGACGAGGCTGAGGAGAGAGCCGACATCGCTGAGTCTCAGGTCAACAAGCTACGTGCCAAGAGCCGCGATGTGGGATCCAAGGTTAGCAGATAAGATACAGTTATATATACAATATTTGTATTGGGCTTTTTGTAGCATGAAAATCACATCAGAGCAGGGGTGGGCAACTGGCTGCCTGGGGGCCACATGCGGCCCCCACCTTCACTTAATGCGGCCCTCATGTTAATATCAGAATACTGATATAGTACTGATTTCAGTTGTTACAATTCCAAACCCCGCTTTAATTACTTCACGACTAGTATTAAATGACTAGTACTTAATGACTAGTATTAAATGACTAGTACTTAATGACTAGTATTAAAATGTTAGTCTCTTTGTGTCCAATGTAGTTATGTTAACAGTTCATAACTATAACTAAATGCATTTTAAATTCAATAAAAAGGATACTTTTCAGGATTCCAATTAAAGGGACACTTCACCCTTTTTGCAAAAGAATATATATGTTAATGACGTTTAGAAGCTTTAGATCACTTTTCTGGGGGTATTTATGTGTGTAATATGTGGTTTTAGATATTTTAGATTGTAGCAGTGAGCCTGTTGTCTCTGATGTCATGGACACTGGTCTCACTACCTTCCTGGACTACAATTCCCATAATCCTTTGGTGCACTGCTCCTCCTTGTGGATAGGGGGGAGAGCTGTCTTACTGAGACAACATGTAGTCCAGGAAGGAAGTGAGCCCAGTGTCCATGACATCAGAGACAACAGGCTCACTGCTACAATCTAAAATATCTAAAACCACATATTACACACATAAATACCCCCAGAAAAGTGATCTAAAGCTTCTAAACGTCATTAACATATTATTTTTTTGCAAAAAGGGTGAAGTGTCCCTTTAAAAAAATAATCAGGTTTTCAATTCAAAACGCGTCGCATTGCGACGCATTTTGAGCTTGTAGATCAGCTATTTTTGCTACGACAGTAATATGCACTGTGACCCTCTGGAGTGAGTGTGGAAATATATTGGCCCTCGCCATCGTCAAAGTGCAAAGTACCCCAGCATCAGAGTATAACCAACACATATAAAACAAGAAATTACAAATGACACAAACAACAAACTGTTACACAGACATTCTCTCACCCCTCTCGTACTCTCTTAACCTTAATCCCTATATGTTTCCATAAACAATCTTATTATACTATTGATCATAAAATATGATAAATACAAAGATATAAATAAAAATAAGCAGATCCCTGCTTATAGTGGTTTTATAGTGGGGTTAGGGTTAACTATACGGTACACCATGTCCATGATTCTATTGAAACAATCAGGAAAAACTAGGTAATACCAAGACGGTACTTCTGCATGTAGTGTAAATGTTATTCCATCAACATGCTTCTTTTTTTTTAACACAACAGTAGATCAATTATCTCCTCATACAATGTACTTTATCAAAGAAATCAGACCAGACCAGTTTATAAAGATTTTAATTATAACAGTGAAGTTAAGGGTTAGGTAGGCTATGAAGCAATATTACACGAGAGAGTGTGCATTAGCGTCATTAATGGTAAAATGGTGCATTTATATAGCGCCTTTATCCAAGGTGCTTTACATACATTGTGCATCCCATTCACACACACATTCATAGCATACACCGATGGCGGCGGAAACCATGCAAGGCACCAACCAGCACATCAGGAGCAATTAGGGGTTCAGTGTCTTGCTCAAGGACACTTCGACTCTAACTCTAGGGAAGCCCGGGTTTGAACTGGCAACCTTCCTGCCACTCTACCCCTGAGTGGAGTATGAAGAGGCCTTAAGTCTAATAAAGAGAGGCTTATAGTTATAATTGTCTGAGCTGCTCCAGTGTGTTCAGCACCAGCTCAGTGGCCTTGTGGTTAGAGTGTCCGCCCTGAAACTGGGAGGTCAGGGTTCGATCCCTCGGCCGGGTCATACCAAAGACTGTAAAAATGGGACCCAATGCCTCCCTGCTTGGCACTCAGTATCAATGAGTTGGATTGGGGGGTCAAATCAATTAATCAAAGGATCCCCGAGCGCGGCACGGCTGCAGCTCACCGCCCTTTGGCTCACCGCTCCAAAGAGAGATGGGTCAAATGCGGAGAACAAGTTTGGGTGACAAATCGTACGACTTTGACTTCTTCTTCTGATTAATGATTGTTCAGGTAGTTCAGTGACAGATCTGTTCCATTTCCATCTTGCAACACTCTTTTCAACAATCTTCTCTAATGAGTTGTCTTTCTCTCTGCTGTCTTTCTCTCTGCTGTCTTTCTCTCTGCTGTGTCTCTGCTGTCTTTCTCTCTGCTGTCCATCACAGAAAGGGCTCGATGAGGAGTGAGCCTCACCGATGACCTCCGGAGAGCCTTTCACCTTCTATGATATGGTTAAGCTCCTCCCCCTCCGTATCCAAAGCAACTGTAGAATAAAGCAAAAGTTCATTCAAATAAACGTGTGCATGTCGTTCATTTCATGGATCTAAGAAACCATGGATCAAATTACACTTTTACTCACACTTTTACTCACAGCAGATATATTCAAAGATTTGTGCCGCATTTTCACGATTTCTCAAAAATAGCAGACCTACACGCTCGTAGCGCGCCACTCTGTGGTGCGCTATGAGCTTGTAGATCTGCTATTTTTAAATAGCTAAAGTATAGCATAATTCCTAGTTAAAACACCCAAAAGGGGTTCCCGTACAGAATGGGATTTACAATTTGTGAAAATTACTTGGGAAGGGAGACGATTATGATTGTGGAGAACAGTCTATAGTACTTGTGTTTTGCAACCTTTGTTTGGGCCAGCGTGCCCCCTATCCAATATCCAGGTCCATATAATACTATGGGCCAGAGCTGCCATATTTTTTAGAAATAAATATGTGACACTGCCACATAAATGTGTGAAGAAATGTATTTCCTTTCCTGGTATGATGAGTATTGAATGAAAATGAACACAACATACTGGGTGATAACAAGGGAATATATTGGTTAAAATATGTTTGAATATGTAACCCCCAGAATGTATAGCATACGGAAAATATGTTTTGTTTTAGTTTTGTTATGTTTTGTTTTGTGTAGTGAAACCACGGTCATTAAGTTACTGTTGACAAGGTTTGAGCATAGGGGGAGCTGTGGGGAAAGAGCATGTTAGCAATAGCTCCAGGAAGTGAGGTACCAGGACGAGCTATAAAATTACAGGAAGTGCGGCGGCCAGGCATTTCCATTTTAGTTATCAAAAAGAGTGTTTGGTGGAGGTTTGTTAAAGAGACTCCGAATACGAAACCATAATCATACATTGATAAACCACAGAGTAGTGGTGCCGGAGAACTTTGAGATTTGAGAAAAGTTTGGCCAAGGACTATTTCTGAGGGTTTAAGCTTTTGGACAAATGGGGAACCTCCTGACTTGAAACTTTGTTGAGGAATAGACCTTTCCCCTTTTTGAGCAATGCATTGCCTTTATTTGATGGATTACTTGATTTTTGGAAAATAGAAGATCTACAATTTCTGGTTTGATTACTCTTGGGGATTACTTTTTCCATACTTGACTCAGGAACTTAAAAAAATAAAAACATACAGACATTTTCATGTCACAGCCCCACACCATCACTAAACACGGCTATAGTTGACCCAATGTAAACTAAGTACAGCAATTCATGGCAACTTGATGTAGTCTTCTTTAAGTGGGGTAACGTGGGTATTATTTTTGAAATATTCCTAAACAAATGGAGCTGGGAACTTCTCCTTTGATCCACCCATTCCTGGGAAATGTGAGAGTGGTCCAGTGGAAAAAGAAAATCCTGTGGGTGTACATGTATGGGATTTTTCTCTATCACTTCACACGGGTGAAATTCACCCAAACACATTGCCTGTAGAGAAAAAAAGCAGGTATGTGGGCAGGGAAACAAACCACCTTCTATGATGTCACAGTCAGAGCATCATAGGTATACCAAAGATGGTCTATTCATGAAGATGGGCCAACTTCATTGGAGCCACTAGAGGAGAAATGGTATACACAAAGCCTACAAATGGTCTCCTAAATATAGTAGGCGTGGTCTCTCGGTTTTTTGCTTCTCCCCTGACCTCAAATCTTTGCTTCTAGGGGGGGGGGGGGTCCGGCGGCCAATTACATATAATTTCGGGGGTCCTTGACATGAAAATGTTTGAGAACGACTGACATAGAAACATAAGGTTTTTATCAAGAAGATTTAGAAGAATCGATCCCGGGTCAAAATGGGTTAACAGATTATAACGGCGACCTGGCTTCATGGCTCCTTTTCCATCACAGTTGTCCTTTTGCTTGATGTCAACGTGCATTGGAGCAGAGAGCGGTACAACCCAAGAGGCCAATAGCAAGAGAGACGGAAGCCTCTCTCTGTCCATCTGCAATTTGACGGACAACACATAGGGGGCGCTGGCCCCACATTCAAGATATGTGAATATTATAACGTGAAATGAATGGACATATTAAAAGTGAAATAAAATAATTTCCCATAACTGTCTTAGACTCTTGGTTGATGGGGGCTGATTTGGGAAATGGGAATCATGACATTTGCCATATAATGCTCTCAATGATCCACATGACGTCAGTGCATGTAGCCTATAAAGTAGGCATGGCTACAAAAGCCTACAAATTATGTAGGCTTTGTGAATCATTCGGCCTCTAGTGGCTCCAATGAAGTTGGCCCATCTTTATAAATTAATAATCTTTGGTACAACCTTGGCAGGGAATCAATGAACCCATGATGACCTTAGCAACATGGAGTGAGCTGCAGCCTGGCTCAACGTGACATATCCAAGTGCCAATAACATGGGCTTCATGTAAATACCAAAGTAACCCACTGCAGGGAATAGAACCCCATCTAAAACCCAGTCTAAAAATGGCTCATTATAGGCTTTAAAAAAAATACCTACACAATACAAATCCAAAAAACAGAAGGTATCACTCCCTTGACTGTCATGAACAGGAAAGCAGTAACAGATAAAACACAAATGCAATACATAAACACATGCATGCACTAATCTATATGTAACACCGCTCTGAAATACAACAAAAACGCAAAGATTGCCGATCTACAAGCTCACAATGCGTCGCTTTGGTCCGTGTTGTGAGCTTGTGGATCGACAATTTTCACTACTTCCTAAACATTTATTCTGTAATTAAATGTTGTAATAATTAAAACTAAATGTAACCACTTGGTTATGCTATGTTGTTTGACAGCGTTGTATAATATAAAGATCGCTTAAAAAAGGAAACATCCTGATGACAGTTTGAAAGTAGTTAGGTTAACACAATAAAATAAAAATCCCGAAATAGATTATTTTGTATAGGCCTATACTTTCAATTAAATCAATTAGTTTGATCAACTTTTGCACACACAATCCCATGCTTACCTTATTGATGTGGCATATTAGACAGTGGAGCAGCAGGGTGAGCTACTGCAGGGTCCGACCATTCTGTGTGTTTCTAGGATCCATAGATAGAAGCCTGGTACCGGTCCAATCCATGCATGGTCTTCTTGTCCTCATGTGATCTGTGGAGAGACATGAATATAAATAAAGGTGTGTGTGTGTGTGTGTGTGTGTGTGTGTGCACGCGTGTACATACGCGTGCGTGACTGCGCGTTAATGAGAGAACATCAAAGACAGAGAGAGTGAGTGCCATGATGTGGAGTGTTAACCTGACCTGAACCCTTTCACAAGCCTGACAAGTCGTCGGGGCCACTAGAGAATTCACACTGGAGAGAAACCCAAATTATTGTGGTGTGTGTGTGTGTGTGTGCGTGTGTGGAAAAGCTTTTGATAATACAAATGATTTAGAAGTTCACAAGGTTGTACTTGTACACTGAATATAAACTTCCTTTGTGGTCAATTTACAATTTAGGCATTTAGCAGACGCTCTTAATCCAGAGCGACTTACGTTAAGCAAGAACAAAAGCATGGGAATACATCACATAAAAGCATTTATCATGAAACATGCGTAAGCTAAGAAAGTAACAGTGGAATATCTATATAATGAAACTATACATATATACTACTATGCTATACATATGTACTATGGCGTGCTATGACTATATACAATGCAATTATAGTGCTGTCTACATAACATGCTATAAGTCTGTATCAAATGCTATCTAAGTCTACAGAAATGCTATCTAAGGGGGTAAGGTAAGTGCCATGATGGAGTCTGAAAAGGTGGGTTTTCAGACTACGGCGGAAGATTGGGAGTGATGCTGCAGTTCTGACTGCGATGGGAAGTGCATTCCACAGTTTTGGAGCCAGAAGGGAGAAGAGTTTGGGACGTCGAGCGTTGTCCCGGTGTTTTTAGTGAGGGTACCGTACTTCCAGTGTGGAAAGAGTTTCACTAACTCGCGTCATGAGCGCACACACATTATGAAAGATAATTCTGTTTAGTGTGAGCAGTATGACGATAGCTTCATAGAGCAGGTATAGGAAACATCAGCAAATCCACATAACTGCAGACTCACTCCCAATCTTCCGCCGTCGTCTGAAAACCCACCTCTTCAAACTATCATCTTGCAATGGGTCTGGTCCACAAGATTCGATACACCACCAAGATACTGTACCTGTCTAGATACTTCCTTAATGTAAACAAAGTCCACACCCACAACACCAGAGGGAGTGCAACAAACCATGTACAACCCAGATTCGGCACAAACAAGGGACTAAATTATTTTCGCTCCTGTTCCACCAAAATGTGGAACGCCCTACAAACAGTCATTAAGACATGTGAATCCCTTGACTCCTTCAAAACCGCTCTCAAAGGGCACCTACGGACGGCTGCAATTCGAAACTGGCCCCTGTAAAATCTGAAACTTTGATGTATATGTTTTTTTTCTTGCTTACTGTAAATTGCTCTGGATTAAGAGCGTCTGCTAAATGCCTTAATTATAAATTGAGTCGACATCATATTCTGTTTGCCTATTGGATTTATTTCTATCGACGACTACTACAAATCTTTATAGTTGCTTTTCCACTCACTGTGTATACTGTATCTGATCAACAAAGCCTTATCGAGGTGATAAGGTGATAATCTTTTTTTTTATTTCTGTCTACTGTCAAAGACAGGGATGGGCAACTTTGACGATGGAGAGGGCCACTATATTTCCACACTCACTCCAGAGGGACACATTAATAAACATTGATACACTTTATATAGCAAAAATAGCCTTACTGGCCTACCGGCATGTGCACTTAAGCCCCTCCAACTGATCCAAAATGCCGCAGCTCGCTTGGTCTTCAACCAGCCAAAATCCTCACACGTCTGGGCCCCGCTTCTCCGCTCCCTCCATTGGCTCCCGGTCGCTGCCCGCACAGAATACAAAACTCTGATGCTGGCATTCAAAGCAACCAAAGGTATGGCTCCCCCATATCTTACAAGTATGATCTACAAACCCTCCCGCTCACTCAGATCAGCCAACGCAGGGAAGCTGTAGGTACCTTCACTAAAAACACCGGGACAACGCTCCACACGTATCAAACTCTTCTCCCTTTTGGCTCCAAAACTATGGAATGCACTTCCCATCACAGTCAGAACTGCAGCATCACTCCCAATCTTCCGCCGTAGTCTGAAAACCCACCTTTTCAGACTCCACCACCATGGCCCGTAGCACTTGCCCTATAGCCTAGCCCCTTAGATAGCACTTTATGTAGACTTAGATTGTATTTTAGACAGACTTATAGCGCGTTACGTAGACAGCACTAGAATTGCATTTCATGTAGTCATAGCACTTTATAGTACACATGTATATTGTAAAACATATAATATTACAGTATGTATAGTTGACATAGATAATGTACTATGCCTAAATTGTAATAGCCAATCTACAAGCTCAAGATGTGTAGCAGTGCAATACGTTTTTAACTTGTCGATCAGCTTTTTTTATTTGAATTGAAATGCCAAACTATGTTTTGCTATTTTTGAACTGGAATCCTGAAAAGTAACCTTTTTATTTCATTTCAAATGCATTTAGTTTTCTTTATGAACTAAATACATTGGACATAAAAAAAAAAGACAAAAAAAAACATTTAAACATAACGTATATAGACTGTAATGCAAGTAATTAAAGCGTGTGATGTTTGGAATTGTAACAGCTGCAATTATATATCAGTATTCTGATATTAACCTGCGGGCCACTAAATTATGGTGGGGGGCATGTGGCTGCAGGAGTCGGGTTACTTTACTACTCGTATGCAATGACAATGACGGACGGGCAGACAGGCGGCACTAACTAAGCACCATGACGGATGAATACCAAACCCACACCAATAAAGCTAAGAATAGACCAGATACAATATCTTGGATTTTTTTTTTTTTTAGTGGGCAGAAAGTGGGCATAATGTCATATACATTCAAAGGATGAAGCATCCAAAAATGTATTTGATTGAATTATAATGCTCACTATTAATGTAACTTATTTTTTTAATGAATTGTGTCCACAGTATAATGTAACATATAATCCTATGTTTGCAGGTTTTGCCCCTAGGCTATATGGAATGAGCTCCCACTCTGTGGACATTTTTAAAGGACTGTTGAAAACTCACCTTTTTAAACGGGCCTTTCCTGGTTAAATGTTGATTGCTTTATTTGAACTCTATTTAGTCTATTTTGTCTTGGGCTACTTCATTAGTGATTTAGTTCTTGACATTTAGATCGTGTCAAAGGTTATGTACATCTCACATAGACACATGCAGGATCTGACACAACTTTTGGTCTGATGGTAAAGACTCAACGTATCCCCTGAGGGGAGCCAGGCTCTAGTATTAGCTCAATGGTAAAAATATCAGCAGGAAACCAGGTTAAAATCCGCGGTAGACTGCGTTAACCACTTCAACCCATACTGTATGTCACTCATGTCAATTATTTTGCCTCCGTAGAATGTGTATACCGTAACAGGATGTTGGCCCGTTTGGCCCAGAGTGTAGAGTAGAAGAGTAGCGGCACGCTTTGATCTCGCCGCAAAGCGGGCGCCTATGGGCTATAGTTCCAATGTTTGGAACTATCCCATTGAGACAAAGCGGGGTGCCCTATGGGCTATAGTTCCAAACATTGGAACTATCCCATTGAGACAAAGCGGGTGCCTATGGGCTATAGTTCCAATGTTTGGAACTATCCTATTGAGACAAAGCGGGTGCCTATGGGCTATAGTTCCAAACATTGGAACTATCCCATTGAGACAAAGCGGGTGCCTATGGGCTATAGTTCCAAACATTGGAACTATCCCATTGAGACAAAGCAGGGTGCCTTATGGGCTATAGTTCCAAACATTGGAACTATCCCATTGAGACAAAGCGGGGTGTCTATGGGCTATAGTTACAAACATTGGAACTATCCCATTGAGACAAAGCGGGTGCCCTATGGGCTATAGTTCCACACATTGGAACTATCCCATTGAGACAAAGCGGGGTGCCTTATGGGCTATAGTTCCAAACATTGGAACTATCCCATTGAGACAAAGCGAGTGCCTTATGGACTATAGTTCCACACATTGGAACTATCCCATTGAGACAAAGCGGGGTGCCCCGGCCTATGGGCTATAGTTCCAAACATTGGAACTATCCCATTGAGACAAAGTGGGTGCCTATGGGCTATAGTTCCAAACATTGGAACTATCTTGAGACAAAACGGGTGCCTATGGGCTATAGTTCCAAACATTGCTCCTATGGCTGGAACTATCCCATTGAGATAGAATGAGCACTTCCACATTCCATTGTTACAATGGGAGTCAACGCTAGTGTCGCCACTCTCTTAGTACATTACTCTGGTTTGGCCCGCCCTCAGCCCTCCACTTCCTGTGGTGTGCCTGTGTTTTCATTCCCACTAACAACTATTCTGAATGACCCTGCTGACAGATTCGGTAGCGGAGCACATGATCTGTTCTTGAGAGATTAATTATTTTTATGTTATATATATATATGTTTTTGAAACTTTTAATGAAAGGATATTATTATTACAATTGCAACAGTAGTTCATGGAAGTTTTTTTTGTCTTTTTGTTTCACTGGTACTGCACATGTATACTGAAATAGATCATATTTCTACTAAACATGTTGCACCTAACCCTCGCCTATCCCTCTTCTGTGAAACTTAATTTTTTAGAGGAATCTGTATTGGCAGTTTTCCTCACCTGATTTTAATGAATTGTGTCCACAGTATAATGTAACATATAATCCTATGTTTGCAGGTTTTGCCCCTAGGCTATATGGAATGAGCTCCCACTCTGTGGACATTTTTAAAGGACTGTTGAAAACTCACCTTTTTAAACGGGCCTTTCCTGGTTAAATGTTGATTGCTTTATTTGAACTCTATTTAGTCTATTTTGTCTTGGGCTACTTCATTAGTGATTTAGTTCTTGACATTTAGATCGTGTCAAAGGTTATGTACATCTCACATAGACACATGCAGGATCTGACACAACTTTTGGTCTGATGGTAAAGACTCAACGTATCCCCTGAGGGGAGCCAGGCTCTAGTATTAGCTCAATGGTAAAAATATCAGCAGGAAACCAGGTTAAAATCTGCGGTAGACTGCGTTAACCACTTCAACCCATACTGTATGTCACTCATGTCAATTATTTTGCCTCCGTAGAATGTGTATACCGTAACAGGATGTTGGCCCGTTTGGCCCAGAGTGTAGAGTAGAAGAGTAGCGGCACGCTTTGATCTCGCCGCAAAGCGGGCGCCTATGGGCTATAGTTCCAATGTTTGGAACTATCCCATTGAGACAAAGCGGGGTGCCCTATGGGCTATAGTTCCAAACATTGGAACTATCCCATTGAGACAAAGCGGGTGCCTATGGGCTATAGTTCCAATGTTTGGAACTATCCCATTGAGACAAAGCGGGTGCCTATGGGCTATAGTTCCAAACATTGGAACTATCCCATTGAGACAAAGCGGGTGCCTATGGGCTATAGTTCCAAACATTGGAACTATCCCATTGAGACAAAGCAGGGTGCCTTATGGGCTATAGTTCCAAACATTGGAACTATCCCATTGAGACAAAGCGGGGTGTCTATGGGCTATAGTTACAAACATTGGAACTATCCCATTGAGACAAAGCGGGTGCCCTATGGGCTATAGTTCCACACATTGGAACTATCCCATTGAGACAAAGCGGGGTGCCTTATGGGCTATAGTTCCAAACATTGGAACTATCCCATTGAGACAAAGCGAGTGCCTTATGGACTATAGTTCCACACATTGGAACTATCCCATTGAGACAAAGCGGGGTGCCCCGGCCTATGGGCTATAGTTCCAAACATTGGAACTATCCCATTGAGACAAAGTGGGTGCCTATGGGCTATAGTTCCAAACATTGGAACTATCTTGAGACAAAACGGGTGCCTATGGGCTATAGTTCCAAACATTGCTCCTATGGCTGGAACTATCCCATTGAGATAGAATGAGCACTTCCACATTCCATTGTTACAATGGGAGTCAACGCTAGTGTCGCCACTCTCTTAGTACATTACTCTGGTTTGGCCCGCCCTCAGCCCTCCACTTCCTGTGGTGTGCCTGTGTTTTCATTCCCACTAACAACTATTCTGAATGACCCTGCTGACAGATTCGGTAGCGGAGCACATGATCTGTTCTTGAGAGATTAATTATTTTTATGTTATATATATATATGTTTTTGAAACTTTTAATGAAAGGATATTATTATTACAATTGCAACAGTAGTTCATGGAAGTTTTTTTTGTCTTTTTGTTTCACTGGTACTGCACATGTATACTGAAATAGATCATATTTCTACTAAACATGTTGCACCTAACCCTCGCCTATCCCTCTTCTGTGAAACTTAATTTTTTAGAGGAATCTGTATTGGCAGTTATATTAATCAGCTTAGCAAGGCTGCTCACTTATGGGAGTTTGCGCCCCCTAGCGTAAACACAGAAGCATTATATAAACTCACAGACAATTTTGGCTGGGACTTTGAGACGTGATGACGTTGAGAACCGCCCACCGGTGCGCTAGTATAAAAGCGCGTCAACGTCCCTTAGTCTCCATTCATTTGTTTCTTCTCATGTGTGTAACACAGCGCAAGCGAAGTCTCCCTAAGGTTTAGCATCTGAGTTATTTCCACAAGGACGAGAAAACTTCTCGGTACCGCGGAAACTGCTTTCCTAGAGGCTTCGAGAAGTAAAGAAAAACGGTAAGTCCTTTTTCCATAAACCAAGGTTAATAATAACTTGGTGGGTAATGTAACTTGTGTGGTGGCTCGAGCCCTGCTAAGTTTCTTTACCCGTGTGACGGTCTTTGACACGGCTAGCAACAGCGTGTTTTTGCTTCCACACAAACTTCGGTGACTTAAGGTCCCGGACGTGTGACGGGCTAGAAACGGTCTCGACCCTTTGCTAGTTTCCACACGTGTGCCGGCATCGGTGGCTGCTACCATTAGCCTGCTATAGCCGACACAACACACGCACGTACCGCGGCCTCGAAGCCCGTGACAGCGTGGTGAGCTGCACAAAAATATAGTAATATTTCTGCTTAGCTTTCACGTCTGTGTCGACGGCCTGCTTTAACAGCTAGTGTAGCCGACACAGCACACGCACGTCCCGCGGCCCCGAAGCCCGTGACGGCGTGGTGAGCTGCACAATATATAGTAATATTTCTGCTTAGCTCTCACGTCTGTGTCGACGGCCTGCTTTAACAGCTAGTGTAGCCGACACAGCGCACGCACGTCCCGCGGCCCCGAAGCCCGTGACGGCGTGGTGAGCTGCGCAATATATAAGTAATATTTCTGCTTAGCTCTCACGTCTGTGTCGACGGCCTGCTTTAACAGCTAGTGTAGCCGACACAGCACACGCACGTCCCGCGGCCCCGAAGCCCGTGACGGCGTGGTATTCTGAACAGCATATAGTAATATTTCTGTTTAGCTCTCACGTTTGTGTTGACGGCCTGCATTAACAGCTAATAATAGCTCTTTACTCGGCCTCCACATACAACGTCCCGCGGCCTTTCGAGCCCGCGGCAGCGTGGTGATCTGAAACGCGCAGCCTTGTGAAACTGGTTGATTAAACTCGCGGTTACTGTTGTAACCAGCGTTATATGAACCAGCGAGCCCTGCCTGTAACGTGTTCGCGCAGCCTTGTGAAACTGGTTGATTAAACTCGCAGTTACTGTTGTAACCAGGGTTATATGAACCAGCGAGCCTTGCCTGTAACGTGTTCGCCCACGAAGCCTCCACCTACGTGGCTGCTTTTAACTCTGCTCTTCGTTTCCACGTGCTTCCTAGCCTCGTGTGATGGCAGAGACCACGACCCGTCGCCAACGCCGCCACGCCCGGGCGGACGCTCACAGCCAGTGCATGCAAAGGGCGTGCAAGACCTGCAAGGGCCTGCTCGCCCATGACGACTTGCATGACGAGTGTCTCTACTGCCTGGGCTATGGCCATGCTGTGGAAGCGATGGAAAACCCGGAGCGATGCCCGCATTGCTTCACCTTTTCCGACTTTCTGAAGCGTAGCAGGCAGAAGCGCGCCCACAGGGCGTACCGAACCCAACGGGACGCCCACGCACAGGGGAAAGAGGACGAGGCCCAGCGTCAGGAAGCCTCTAGGGAGGCAGCTGACCCTAACCGCTACATGGAGGCGCCGCTCTCCGACGCCCCTGACGTCGTCATCCTTGCAGACGACGACGCGGGCCGGGTACGAGCTCTCCCAGAGCGCGACGCTGAGATGGACTCCGACGAGTCCTCATCTCAGGACTCAGCATCCTCCTACACCTCTGGAGAGGAGGAGGATAACGAGGAGAGCGACGGCGAGAGCGACACCGAAATGGCGGTCCCGCCTCCAGTCGTCAAGGCCGTTCAGTTGGCCGACGTCGCCGCCCCCATCGCGACACCAAGCACTGCTACGGTTGCACCGGCCGACGCCGCTATAGCTCCGATGGCCCCAGTTGCTCCGGCCGAACCAGAGCTCCACTATGATAACACAGACATAGTCGACCTCTTCAAGAAGGCCACAATCCGCTGTGGACTGGTCTGGCCGGCCAGCCTCGAACCTCCGGTGTCTAAGGACACCCTATGCGAGCAGTTCCGCAAGAGGATTCAGGGCAACCCAGTGAAGTCCCAGATCAAGGCTGAGATCCCCATCGATGACGGGTTTCTGAAATCCCTCATGATGTCTTGGAAACAGCCTTACTCAGCCTCCGCCTCTCTGACCGGAGGCATGAAGCTGCTGGACTGCGCGGGTCAACGGGAAGCAGGCCTCGAGGCCATGCCTCCCATGGACAAGTCCTTCGCCGGATGGCTCATGGGCGTTAATCCCAACGTCTTCCACGAGGACCCGGACTTCTCCTTGCCTTCGGACAAGGACGATTCCAAGATGAATAAGGCAGCGTACAAGTGCGCCTCGACTGCGGCCAGAGCGCTGAACGCTGCGACCCTTCTGCAAGGGTCAGCGTCCCATGTCCTGCTCGAGGCGGGTGACACACCTACCCCCGAGCACATGGCTGAGTTGAGGCGCCTGCACCTCGAGCTCCTCCGTCTCACTCAGGCCCAGACTGAGATGGTGGGCGGGACCATGGCGAGGCTTCTGGTCCTCGAGAGGGCCAGGTGGCTGGAGCTGTCCCCCAAGGTGGGACGCAACCCGCTAAAGCAGAAGGTCTCCACCTCAACGCTCTTCGCGTCCATGCTCGAAGAGATGCGCTCCCGCGACGGGCAAACGAAGACCGACACGGAGGTCATCGGCGCCTGCCTCCCGGCGTCCAGAGCACGGCCCAAACAGGCTCCGCCCTACAGGCCGTCCTACGACCGCCCCGAGGAAAGGGACGATCGTTCCAGGTCCAGGACGAGCACCTTCTCGGGGCCCAAGTTCCCTGCAGGTCAGAGGGCTCCGCCAGCAGCGGCCTCGTCCTCCCGTCCACCGCGCACCCGCAGGAAGGGCGACAGGCCTAGACGCCCCTCGGCGTCTCCGGCCGGCGGCCCCCGCAATGCCAGGAAGGGTGGACCACCCGGCGGGGAGCCGAAATAACCAGACCCGCCCCAAGGGGGGACACCGGACACTGTCTCCCCCACCCGTCCCCGAGTTTCTCTAAAGCGCAACATAGCGGCCACGGGCCTCATGCAGGACGCTCTCCACGCAGACAGGAAGAAGACTTGTTTGTTAATAAATGTCTCTCCAAGGTTTTCTGTACCACCACTTTCTTTAATAAAGCAGTGTTCTCTACTGAAAGCCGGTCTCGTGGGTCGACATTTGAAACTCAAGGGGTTGGGCCCACGGCCCGGGCCTCCAAGGGGGCCTGTGGCTGTCGGCCGAAATGCAAGTGTAACCACCTCGGACACGGCACCAGAGCCCAGGGTCCGTACGGCAGAACAGAGGCTCAAGACCCGAGTTCCGACCGTACGTTGCGCCGCTCCGCCACAAAACGGCTCGGAGCTGGCTTCGACCCCTCTGGCGCTGTGTCTACAGGAGTGGAATCGTTGTGGTGCTCATCCTTGGGTGTTGAACACCATTTCGAAAGGTTACAAACTACAGTTTGCCAGAAGACCTCCCACCTGTGGGAGCGTTCTCTGCTCGCAAGCGAGTGGTCAGGCAGCCGAAATTCTCCAAGACGAGGTAACATCTCTGTTGGAAAAAAAGGCTATACGTGTGGTGTCGGCGGAGCAGAGCAACACCGGGTTTTACTCCCGCTACTTTCTCGTGAAAAAGAAGGGGGGGGGCATGCGGCCCATTCTAGACCTACGGGCTCTGAACGGCTATTTGAAGGTGTTTCGCTTCAAAATGCTCACGAGCAAGGCTCTGCTGCGTATGATGCGTCGAGGGGACTGGTATACTACTCTCGATCTCAGAGACGCGTATTTCCACATCCCCATCTACCCGCCACACAGGAAATTCCTACGGTTCGGCTTCAGGGGACAGATATACGAATATCTGGTCCTTCCGTTCGGACTGTCACTGAGTCCGAGGACTTTTGTGAAAGGTACGCAAGCAGCCGTCGCTCCGCTACGTCAACGGGGCGGTCGGATAGCAATGTACGTGGACGATTGGCAAATTTATGCGGACTCAGAGTCGTCTCTGCGACTACACATAAATTACCTGGAGCTGATGGCAGTGATGTTGGCTTTGCAGCACTTCGAACATTTCATCAGCGGTTCCCATGTCCTGGTCAGGACGGACAACACGACGATGATGTGCTATATCAACAAGCAGGGGGGACTAAGGTCCACCAAACTGCATGCGCTAGCACACAGACTGACGTTATGGTGCGACGAGCACTTTCTGTCGGTCAGGGCCTCCCATGTTCCGGGACTCCTGAACACGGGAGCGGATCTGTTGTACAGGGGCCGGCACCTCTACGCGGCTTGGTCGCTGCACAAGACAGTGGCCAAGCAGATATGGGAGAGGTTCGGCGAGCCACGAGTGGATCTGTTTGCGTCGGAAGAAAACAGCAAGTGTCCTCTGTTTTTCTCCATAGCAGGGACGGCGCCGCTGGGCTTGGATGCCTTGGCGCACCGTTGGCCCCGGGGCCTTCTTTACGCCTTTCCCCCGCTGTCTCTCATCCTTCCCACACTGGAGAGGGTGAGGACGCAGTGCCTGTCGGTGATCCTAGTGGCCCCGGGATGGGGCTCTTGGAGGTCAGACATTGTCCCTCTCCTGTACGATCGGCCCTGGCAGCTTCCAGTATGCAGGGACCTATTGACTCAGGCGGGGGGCGAGATATTCCACCCGCGGCCGGAAGATCTAGACCTCTGGGCCTGGCCCGTGAAAGGCTGAATCTTGGCGCGGAGGGTCTTCCCCAGAGCGTCATCAACACTATTCAGTGTGCGAGGGCGCAGTCGACCAGGGACGCCTATGATTTGAGATGGCGATTGTTTGAGGACTGGTGTTCACCAGCTCAAGTGGTGCCTTTTCAAGCGCCAGTGAGGGTCGTTCTGTCGTTCCTCCAGGACCTCTTGGATAAAGGCAGAGCCTTTAGTACTGTCAAGGTGTATCTGGCTGCTATCTCTGCCTGCCACATCGGTTTTGAGGACAAGACGGTGGGCCAGCTCCCGCTGGTACGCCAGTTCATGAAGGGAGCTAGTCGTCTCCTTCCGGTGACTAAGTCTTTGGTTCCTTCATGGGACCTTGCTTTGGTTCTGGACTCTCTGTCCCGACCACCGTTTGAGCCCTTGGAGGAGTTGAGTATGAAGCTATTGTCGCTGAAGACAGCGTTGTTAATAGCTTTGGTGACCGCTAAGAGGGTCGGTGATATCCATGCGTTGTCCACGAGTGCGGAATGCATGAGGTTTAATGGGGATGCTAGGGTGGTCATGAAGACCAATCCGGCGTTTTTACCTAAGAACCGCCTGGCTACCCCGGTACCGATGGACCTGGTGGCGTTCTGTCCGCCCCCCTTTGCCTCTGAGGAGGAGAGGAGGAGGCATAACCTCTGTCCGGTGAGGGCATTGAGGTTGTATTTGGACAAAACTAAGGCGACAAGGAAGACTACACAGCTGTTTGTCTCCTGGGATCCCAAGACTGTGGGACTGCCTATCTCGAAGATTAGGCTTTCCCAGTGGATCGTGGAGGCTATAGAGCGGGCTTACTCTGGTAGGAATATGGTGCCTCCCATAGGGTTGAAGGCGCATTCCACGAGGGGTATGGCGTCATCCTGGGCCCTCTGTAGGGGGGTCTCTGTTCAGGATGTTTGTTCCGCTGCAAGTTGGGCATCGTCTTCCACTTTTGCCACCTTCTATAGGCTGGATGTGACAGCAGCGCCGATGGCGCATGCGGTCCTGAGCGTGGCCTCCAGTTAGTGGAGTGACTCGGCTCCCTGGGGGGACATTGGTCTTCTCCAGGGTGCTGAGCTGGTTGTTCTGTCGGCTCCTCTTAGGCGCTTATGACAGACCTGAGCCTGGTTGGCTTTCCCAAGGAGGGGCAGTAGTCCTTTTGGGGACGTACTGTGGTCCTTGCTCACAGATGGTACGGGCCCTAAGGGTCCAGACTTCGCGATGACAATAAGGGAGTTAATAAAGTCTCCCATAAGTGAGCAGCCTTGCTAAGCTGATTAATATAACTAGGGGTTACGTATGTAACCAAAGTTATATAACAGCGAGCAAGGCTGCTCACTAGGATTCCCTTCTTGTTGCTTGAGAAGAGAACAATTGTTATCGAATGGAGACTAAGGGACGTTGACGCGCTTTTATACTAGCGCACCGGTGGGCGGTTCTCAACGTCATCACGTCTCAAAGTCCCAGCCAAAATTGTCTGTGAGTTTATATAATGCTTCTGTGTTTACGCTAGGGGGCGCAAACTCCCATAAGTGAGCAGCCTTGCTCGCTGTTATATAACTTTGGTTACATACGTAACCCCTAGTTTTCCTCACCTGATTGAGTGTCACGCACGCACACGCACACACACACAGGGGAGATGTGGATTGTGTGTTTTTGTTAAATGAAGGCCTGTAAATCCCTTCAAAACTTTAGCAGTGATTAAGGGCTATATCCTATTCAAATGAACATGACTTGAAAAAGTCTGTCATAATTTTTTTTAAATAGTGTGGAAGAACAACTTTTGCCTGTCCTTAAAATGTACAGTGACGTGCTTAGCAGATTTTGACCAGCCTATAAGCCAATTAATGCTTTAACTCGTAATTTGAAATGTGTTAACTTTTTGAATAGTAGATCACATAATGAAAACTAGGATGTAGCCTACTTGACAGACACCATACGGATGCTAGCGAGGCCACTGCTTTCACACAAAAACACACATTTGATTAGATTTTCTCCAATTGAACTTCCCTGACATAGCGTTTTATTTTGGTACAGCAATGTCATCATACAGTATATCCATCACCATTAAACGAGAACAATTGTGCACCTGTTATGCCTCATCTATCCCAAGAGCCAGGAGACTCAGTTCAGATATATCAGCACCCGTACAAAGCTGCCCTCCTCAATCATAGAAAAGAAAAACATTCAGACAAGAATTTGGTGGGGGGGTTATCTCTGTCGTCAAGGCAAGGGAACAATGCCATGACTGTAAGTAGAGACCAAGGCCTGAAGATTTACAGTAACTGGGTAGAATAGCGGTGACTCGGTGAGTGACAAGTCCTCCGACCATAGCTCTGGTAGACAACAGCTGCAATTCTTCGTCGCCTCGGAACCCCTCTACAAATATGCCTTCCGCACTACAACACATGCTAGAGCTTCTCTGAGCTGTTTATCTTGGTTTGTAATTCAGGATATTTACATCCACAGCAGCCAGATATGTTCTTTGACAGCATGTGCCGCATGTCCAGCATGTGTCATACATGACTAGAAAGTGAAGTTGAGCCAAGGACATGATTTAAAACGAAAACAAAGTAATTGTATCCCGTGTCATGGCTCTGATGCAGTGATTTTACCATTTTAAATGAAGCAACCAAAATGCATGGTCAGCTACCTCATAAAACCACAGGGAGGATTTTAGAATATTACAGGACAATGTAAAAAAACAAAAAAAACAACATTGATTTACTGCAGATGGTATCATTTGATATCGAATATAGCCCTATCTTCTGATCTCCCCTATAGGCTACTGCCCTCCCCTTACTTTACTGTGTACCATTCAGTGTCCTTGATTTGTTTGTCACAAGGTGGAAGCAACAAATAGAAACACCAGCCACTAATAGTCCAGCCCCATTTGGAGGATTTTTGTCTTATCTGAAAATCCATCCCCATATTTGGTGGACTAAGAAACATTTATTAGTGGAAAGACTGCCTGCCCTCAGTGACTGCTGCCATCACTTTGCTTCAGCCATCAAAGGTCGAGAGTCAAAGGTAAGCAAAATACACACACAGGGGATTTCAGATCAGGTGTATTTAACCCCTTTTGGTGTTAGCATTATGTTATGCTTTAGCTATTGAAAAATAGCAGATCTACAAGCTCATAGCGCGCCACCGAGTGGCGCGCTACGAGCTTGTAGGTCTGCTATTTTTGAAAAATCGAAGAACGACATAGCTTTTTCAGAAAACTGTCAGGATGTAGAAGACATTTTTTTAGAAGCTGATCTCAGGTCAAAATGGGTTAAGGTCTTTTGAAACCTTTGAAACACAACATAGTGAAAATGGTTTCATATTTTGAAAATTGATGCTGAAGTTCTCATTGGCTTCTCTCCGTTTTTCCCATGGCTAACGCAGATCCTGATCTCCTGGGAAGTTCAACCTGCCCAGGTTCAGTATAATTAATGTTTGACTGCATTTGAGCTAGTATCTGTGAGCGACTGTGCTATAATGGCATGATGTATCCAACTTTCTAGAACCTCCATGTTGTTTGAATTTCCATGTACCAGATGCAATTGTTTTTCAAATGTATACCGGGCTGTATAGTGTAAAATAAACCTGTACACTAGTGTATTTAAATCACGGGATTTCAATCAATCAATGAAGGCATATGAAGGCTCTGACCTCTTTGTTTTCTTTGAATTGATCTCCGTTACTAAAACATTTAAACACACAGTCGAGTATAGGAGCGAGGATGAGCTCGGTATACGCTGTCGAATGATGTACAGCATGTCAGTTATGCCATGAGTCTAATTGTAAATAAACTGGATTATAGGATGGAATAGATGACGACAATTTTGTATTTGAATGTCACTGTATTTGGTGCTAGTGATGAGTCATTGTTTGTGCTGAACAGTGTGAAACATGGGTGACATCGCCATGTTGGACTACGGGGCGGCCGCCTGCTACCTGAGGAAGACGGACAGGGAGCGCCTGGAGGCCCAGACTCGTCCCTTTGACATGAAGAAGGAGTGCTTCGTCCCCGACCCGGAGGTCGAGTACGTCAAGGCGTCCATCACCAGCCGCGACGGTGACCAAGTTACCGCTTTCACGGAGTTCAAGAAGGTACACACACACACACACACGCACACACACACGCACACACTCACGTATAAGTTATAACATTTGTTATACGTAATATAGTATGATCACGGTTAGACGGATGTTAGGTTCTTATATAGCTTGCTTATGATCCTTGATGACTAGTTCTGAATATTATATAAAATATGAATTATTATTGTTCTTGCTTACTGTAAATTGCTCTGGATTAACCCATTCTGGGCGGGAACCCTTTTTGGTGTTGGCATTGTGTTATACTTTAGCTGTTGATAGCAGATCTACAAGCTGACATAGAAACATAGCTTTTTCAGAACTGTCGGGATGTAGAAGACATTTTTTGAATCTGATCTCAGGTTCAGAGCTGCATGCTAATGAAATGAAACCAAATGGGTCCATTTGGCTTCATTTGTACACTCTCAGTGTTTAGGGGGTCCTTGCAAAACACTTGAGAACCACTAGTTGGCCTCCTAATATGCCATAGATCGTGTCGTAGTAATCTTTGCTACGATCCCCGAGTGCCCTGAAACTGGAGGTCGGAGTTCGATCCCCGACCGGGTCATACCAAAGACTGGCAAAAATGGGACCCAATGCCTCCCTGCTTGGCACTCAGCATCAAAGGGTTGGATTGGGGGTCAAATCAACTGATCAAATGATTCCCGAGCGCGGCACGGCTGTGACTCACCACTCCAAGAGATGAGTCAAATGCCTGGAAGAAGTTTCACTACAGTAACGTCACGTGTGACAAATCGTGCGACTTTGAGTATGATCCAGCTCTATGATTGATCACCACATGTCTGACAAGGATGAATAATCTGTGGGGTTTTTTTGCAGACGGTGACCGTGAAGGAGGATGACGTCCATCCTCAGAACCCGCCAAAGTTTGATAAAATTGAAGACATGGCGATGTTCACCTTCCTGCATGAGCCGGCGGTGCTGTTTAACCTCAAAGAGCGTTACGCTGCATGGATGATCTATGTAAGACTACAGCCTCGTTACAATTCTCCTTCAATCAATGATTAGACTGTGTTACACACTCATCCCTATCCATCCACTACTCCATCCCCATCATCTGGCAGACCTACTCCGGGCTGTTCTGTGTGACTGTGAACCCCTACAAGTGGCTGCCGGTCTACAACCAAGAGGTGGTTGCTGCTTACAGAGGCAAGAAGAGGACTGAAGCGCCTCCTCACATCTTCTCCATCTCTGATAACGCCTATCAGTACATGTTGGCAGGTACAGTAAAGTTTATTAAACATTAAATGAATGATAACGCCTATCAGTACATGTTGGCAGGTAACTTAAAGTTTGTTAAACATTAAATGAATGATAATGCCTATCAGTACATATGCTGGCAGATAAATGAAACATTAAATGATAATGCCTATCTGGCAGGTAAATTAAACATTAAATGTTTGTGACATTATAATGGTCCTCATGGCACACAATAAACATTTGTCCTTTAAGCCAGTGGTTCTCAACCTTTCAGGCCGACCCCCAAAACAAAACAAAAAAGAACTGGGGACCCCCGCCCTGACAATGTAATGTAGGAGTTGAGGCGTTAGATTTCTTTTGACTTGCTTCCACAGATTAAAAATGTGAAATTATCAGATCTTCAAGCTGACAACAGAGGCGTTGTGAGCTTTAGATGGTCAAATTTCACAACCTGCGGGTCCGGAGTCCTGACCCACAGGCTTAGAACCACTGCATTAAAGCATTTTTTTTATTGTATTCAGACAGCCAGCAATGAGTAAAATGCTCCCAAAATAAATATAGTCTCTGTGACACATCTAGGGGCCACAATCTGCATTCCAAATATGTTCCTAGAAGCTTTGTCATTGGTCGAAAAAAAAAAAAAAAAACCTGGTCGAAATGACTATACCAATCAGGAAGTAGACAGGCAAATCGACCAATGGCAAAGCTTCTAGGAAAATCTTTGAATGCAGATTGTGGCCCCTAGATGTGTGATTTTTGGGGGAGCGTTTTACCCATTGCTGGCTGTCTGAATACCCCCCCCCCCACACACCCCCACCATAAAAAAAAGGTAATTAATACATGTTGGGCGGGAACCCCTTTTGGTGTTTTAAACATTATGTTATAATTTAGCTATTGAAAAATAGCAGATCTACAAGCTCATAGCGAGTGGTGCGCTACAAGCTTGTAGGTCTGCTATTTTTGAAAAATCGTGAAAATGTGGCACAAATCTTTGAATATATATTCTACTCAAATTGTAGGTCCTTGACATGAAATATTGAGAACCACTGATATAGAAACATAGGTTTTTCAGAAAACTGTGATTTTTTAAAATATTGATGTCAGGTCTAAATGGGTTCAAATGTTGCCATAATTGCTCATAGCAGCTTTAAGCTATACTGTATACCACCACTGCACTGTTCACTGCCCATGCTACAGTGTGTTTATCTTGCCTACAGACAGAGAAAACCAGTCCATCCTCATCACGTGAGTCAGATATCTTCACACGGCAACAATGTCATTACGTATTAAAAGTTGTCTTAGCCTAATATTATAGTATTCTGGTGTCTCATTATTATTATATGTACCCTGCAGTGGAGAGTCAGGCGCTGGGAAGACTGTCAACACCAAGCGTGTCATCCAGTATTTTGCCAGCATCGCTGCCGTGCCAAGTGGGAAAAAAGACGCAGCTGCTGAGAAAAAGGTTTGTACGGTAAAATACAGAATAGAACAGTGGTGTAAAGTAGAAAAAGGTCACGGTAAAATATAGAATAGAACAGTGGTGTAAAGTAGAAAAAGGTTATGGTAAAATATAGAATAGAACAGTGGTGTAAGAATAGTAACCAAGAGCCTTTACTTATTTATTGTACTTTTGCACTTTTGAGGTATTTCCAATTTGTCATACTTTTACTTCTATACTCCACTACATCTCACAGGCAAACAATGTACTTTTACTAGATTATTACTATTTAGATTTTGGTTATTATTAAAAAACCCTCTATACATTTTGGCCATTTGAAAATAACCGATCTACAAGCTCACGAGGTGTCTTTTGTACTTTTGGTACTATACCCATTCAGATCTGAGGCCCATTCTAAGTGTTCTGAAAAACTTAAAATATTTACTATTACTATATTTACTGGAGGCTGTGTCACCTTGAAATGGGCTCTGAAGCTGCAAATTACTGGGCGTACTGATTTACTGGTTCCAACTACATCCGGGTACATCAAGGTGTTTTAAGTAAAAAATAAATAAAAAAATAACCAATATTGATTGAGTGTACATTCTTTCAGGGCACCCTGGAGGATCAAATCATCCAGGCTAACCCTGCGCTGGAGGCCTTTGGCAACGCCAAGACCATCAGGAACGACAACTCCTCCAGATTTGTGAGTGTCCGACTGAGTCGAACGTGTTGATCGACACATGATCGACATGAATATTAACGCTCAGATGTTTCTTTTCATTCTCAGGGCAAATTCATCCGAATTCATTTTGACAACCGAGGAAAGTTGGCCTCCGCTGATATTGAGACTTGTAAGTAAAATAGCCTACTGAATGAAAGACAAAATAACATCCTACGAGAAAGGTGCGCCCAGCAGTGTTGCCATGCCCATGTACACTTGTTTTATGCCACTTTCTGTAAAGTTTCTTGTAAATATTATTGGTAATCGCAGGTTGCAGTTTTTGGGACTTAACGGATCCAGTTGCGGTGTGATGAAGAAAAAAAAATGTAAATGAAAATTCTGCTGGCTTATGCTATCTATGGGAACGTGGTTTTATAATTGTAATATCTCAGAGTCTTCTTTTTTGGCTCAACGATATGATCCCCGGTTACAAAATGTACGTTTTGGGTCGTGGCAGCCGTTACATGGCCATAATTCACTTCCTGACTCTCGGCTTTCGAGTGAATCGGCTTTCAAACTAAAGGTGTTGCTGTATTAAATGACTGGCTGGTGGCCCTGGACTACACAATCCAGACACCAGATGGGGGTGTCGGGCGGTAAATGAGCTAAGTGTAGTTTCTCATTTGGGCTTGTGTTTTACTAATCTTTTTAGTGGCTGTGAAACATTTTCACGTCAAGGACCACCCCTCCCCCCTCCCACAAATGTATTTGTCCATGACCATGGACCCCAATCTGAAACTATATATTTAGCCTTCAATGTTTCAAAGACATTCCAAATAGCTCACATCCTTTTTTTTAATAAATAGCAATAGCAGATCTATAAGCTCACAACACAATTTGCGATGGATCTATAATAGGTTTATATACTGGTTAAACCTGATGTGTATAGTCGCTTCTCTTGGGCTTTTGTTTTCGAACACATGGTTGCTAATTTGCCCTGCAAAACCTGGCAAGCGGAGCGCATATTTACACCATGCTGGCTGGCCTAATCAGGGCTGTATAAGCCGTGGATAGCAGCTGTCTGGATCAGAGCGGCGGGGGGGTGTATTGAATAGCGTTTATATGACACACAGTACAGTTGTGTAGCTGTACGGTTGTGTTGTTCGACTCTCACTCAGAAGCTAAATTATAAAGTGTATCATGAATGTAGAACAATGACAATGAGTAAGGGCCGATTCATACTCCTATTTTACTGCTGTTTCGGCGCTGTAGTGCCGAAATGATTTTGGTTCGTCAGAAATTTTCAGTAGCACCGAAGAGCCGAACATTAGGAAGGCACCCGCCCCCCCCCGAACCTCAAATGACGTCAAATTGTAGGCTCTACAGCGCCAAACCGACTTTTATTCGGCTCTAAAATAGGAGCATGAATCGGCCCTAAAGGTCCACACACACACCGAGCGCGTTTTTCGGATTTCTAGCGGCGTTTCTCCATCGGTTTTCCGAAAAACGCGTCCAGTTTTTCAACCAAGGTTCATGTTTTAAGTTGTTATTAGAGAAAGTAAAAGATGAGTGTTAATTTGCTGCTTGCTTTTGTTTTAGCGATTTTTGACAGGGGGGCGGGGGCATTCGAACATGGGGCTAAATACGTCTTTATTAACAAAATGTTATAGCGATTTTTGTATTTATTATTTACTATAGTCCTACTAGACCCCAAGAAATTATAATCTGGCCACAAAAGATCACAGGATCTACCGAATGTGAATGCAGCCTACTGGGGGGAAGCTAGTAAATACAAAATACTAAAATCGCTATAACATTTTGCAAAGAATATATATATTTAGCCCCATGTTCGAATGCCCCCGCCCCCCTGTCAAAAACAGCTAAAATCCCTAAAACGAAAGAAAGCAGCAAATGAAAAATAATTAACACTCATCTTTTACTTTGTCTAATAACAACCTAAAACAAACCTTGGTTGAAAAAAACTAAAGTTGTCCTTTAATAATCTTGTTTTTCACAGATCTTCTGGAGAAGTCCCGTGTGACCTTCCAGCTGAAAAATGAGAGAGACTACCACATATTCTACCAGATCTTGTCTCAGGTTAAGCCTGAACTCTTGGGTGGGTAATGCCATATGAAATTAAAGGACCACTTCACCACTTTTCAATGTATCTTCATATAATTGGTCCTAACTGATGTTCATGATGAAATACCACTATTTCTTTCTACTCGGTCTGTGTCTGGTGGACTGTGGGCAGTTCAGATACCCGTCCACCAGTGACATCATCATTAGGCAAATTATATTAAAAAAATAAGATTAAAAAAATATGTATATAATTAGATTTTTATTATCGTGAGAACGATGGCTTCCATTTTCGCATTGCAACTTTTCAGGAATAGAAAGCCTGCCGTTTCTATTAGATTGGATTCCCCATCGATGATGTCACTGGTGGACGGGTTTCTAAACTGCTCACAGCCCTGTGAAGTGAGGGGCGTTCTTATCATCGAGGAGGGAATTCGGTATAGCTTGGATTAACTCTATATATTATAAGTCTAACTCATGTTGTTAGGTGATGTAATGATGATGTAAAACAAACGGTGTCAAACAAATGTTTGTGTTCGGGACAAAACAAACATTGATTTCTCTTCATTGTCAATGGCGTTTTTAGAACCTTAATTAAACCTGTACATAGGCCCTCAAGGAATGGTGGCATTTTATCATGAACATTAGTGAGGACAAAATGAAGGTATAGGTTGAAAAGTGGTGAAGTGCTCCTTTAAATTGCTGAACAAATTGCTCTGTATACAATATAGTGTCTTAATAGTAAGGGTATAAGCAATGATTGCTATTCAGTCTAAAAGCAACGTTTACCATCAGGATATAGAGCTTTCCCATGAAATTAATGCATACATATTAAAGAAAATGACCACTAAACAGCACCTTTCATTTTCATCTTGTCCTCAGAAATGCTGCTCATCAGCAACAACCCGTACGACTACTCCTTCATCTCCCAAGGAGAGACGACCGTGGCCTCCATCAACGACGCTGAGGAGCTGCATGCCACTGACGTGAGATATATATATATATATACATTTCCCCAAAAAGTCGGATGAATTTTATCCCCAACATCCGAATTAAATTATTCATAATAATGACTTATTTATGATCCGATAATAACATCTTATCCAGGGCGCTTTTGACGTGCTGGGCTTCACTCAAGAAGAGAAGAACGGCATCTACAAGCTGACCGGCGCCATCATGCACCACGGGAACATGAAGTTCAAACAGAAGCAGAGGGAGGAGCAGGCCGAATCCGACGGCACCGAGGGTGACACTCTCTTTTTAACGCTGTTTACACTGGCAACCCTAGAGTCTGTGTTATTCTTTTGAGTGGCGCAACCACTCCTATAGACAGCTATGTGTGTCCCTGGGATACAGTACAGTACAGTACAGTTCATACTATAACCTGAGGGCCACATTAAGTGAAAGTGGGGGGCGCATGTAGAAAGATGTGAACAATGACAGCTTTGAACAGCAGCCATTACCTATTTTCTATTTCCTTTAGATGCTGACAAAGTTGCGTATCTGATGGGCATAAATTCCTCTGACCTCATCAAGGGTCTCTGTCACCCAAGGGTTAAAGTAGGAAACGAATGGGTCACCAAGGGACAGAGTGTTGACCAGGTAAATATAATACATACATTTGTGTGATTCAAAAAAATATATATCTATATTTTTATACAATGCTTGAAGAGAGAGAGAGAGATATGCTGTAACGTTTGTAAAACATATTTTCCTTTTTTCGGTGTAGGTGAACTACTCCATCGGTGCACTCTCCAAGTCAGTGTACGAGAAGATGTTCCTGTGGATGGTGGTGAGAATCAACCAATCTTTGTACACCAAGCAGCCCCGCCAGTACTTCATCGGCGTGCTGGACATCGCCGGGTTTGAGATCTTTGATGTGAGTTTGCAGTAAAATGCATAATTTCGTTAGTGTGTTCTTCTGTTATTAGTCTGCTTGCTGCGAGACCTGAACATATAATCCCCCAAACCTGTGATTGCAGTTCAACACCTTTGAGCAACTCTGCATCAACTTCACCAACGAGAAGCTGCAGCAGTTTTTCAACCACCACATGTTTGTGCTGGAACAGGAAGAGTACAAGAAAGAGGGCATTGAATGGACTTTCATTGACTTCGGCATGGACTTACAGGCTTGTATTGACCTGATCGAAAAGGTGAGACATAATCATTATTATGATTATTATTATTTTTGATGAGAAGAGACAGTCTCTCATGGGCCTTTGACATCTACACTACTGTTGAGATAAACTTATAACGCAACACGTTTTGAGCTTGTAGATTTTTATATTTTTTTGTTACTTTTGTATGACACTTTAATATGGCAAAATTTGGTCATTAATTTACATAAAACTAAGATTTATGAGGTTTCTGCCCGACAGCAACGATATGCTAGATGTAGTTTTTACTTTTTCTAAGCAAATGTAGGTGGGTAAAGGGGTACATTGATCCAGAAATGAGTAAACTAAAGCAAAAAAGAAATAATTTAAACCACTGACAATCAATGTTATTGTATATAAACCCAATTAAATTAACTGAGGGCTTATGGTAGGGGAAATAGCCAATATAGCTGGACCTCTTTGGTGGGGACGTAACTACAAATAAAGGTAGGAAAGCCTTCCAGTCTGAAATTCTCCTTTAATGACCCTTTCAGCCCATGGGTATCATGTCCATCCTGGAAGAGGAGTGCATGTTCCCCAAGGCCAGCGACGCCACCTTTAAAGCCAAGCTGTACGACAACCACATGGGGAAGTCCGCCAACTTCCAGAAGCCCAGGCCAAAGGCGGAGGCTCATTTCTCCCTGGTTCACTACGCTGGCACCGTGGACTATAACATCAACAACTGGCTGGTGAAGAACAAAGACCCGTTGAACGAGACGGTCGTAGGACTTTACCAGAAGTCTAATCTGAAGCTTCTCGGCGTCCTCTTCTCAGATTACGCAGGGGACTCCGGTAGGCTGATATTTATGATGTTCTGATGAGCCTTAAAAGCCATAACTTTCTTCCAATTACGTATAAACAAAATATATTTTTGATAGAATCTTTCACTGGTGTATTTCCCCACATAAATGTGTGTTTTTTTTTATAAATGTCACACAAGTGTGATTTGTTTTCTCTAATTGATATTGTCCTAAAGATGGCAAGGCGAAAGGTGGTGGTGGTGCCAAGAAGAAAGGCTCGTCCTTCCAAACTGTATCCTGTCTACATAGGGTAAGATAGTGATGACAACTCTGTGAGGACGCCGATCCACACATTCTAGGCGTCGACCTCAAAACGAATGCCCTTGTGGTGCGTTTACAGGAGAACCTGAACAAGCTGATGACCAACCTGAGGTCCACGCACCCTCACTTTGTGCGCTGCCTCATCCCCAACGAGACCAAGACTCCGGGGATCATGGAGAACCCTCTGGTGATGCACCAGCTTCGCTGTAACGGCGTGCTGGAAGGCATCAGGATCTGCAGGAAGGGCTTCCCCAACAGGATCCTCTATGGAGATTTCAGACAGAGGTATAGATAGATAGATGTCAATTAAGTATCGCCACAAATGACTTGGTCAATTGCGCAATGTTTTTTGTCGGCATACAATATATTTGTGGAAAAAAACATCAGGTAAAAAAATAGCGATTCTCTCTCTTGTTTATGACAAAGATATCGCATTCTGAACCCGTCCTCCATCCCTGACGGACAGTTCATTGATAACAAGAAGGCAGCAGAGAAACTGTTGGGCTCTCTTCAGACTATTGACCATCTCCAGTATAAATTTGGACACACAAAGGTCAGTATATACATTTATGAGTAAGTAAGTAACTTATAAATGGTTCATCGACCACATTGAATATTGATTCTCATGGCGTGCGACGTGTCCCTGTTGCCCTGAAGGTGTTCTTCAAAGCTGGGCTGCTCGGCCTGCTGGAGGAGATGCGAGACGACCGACTGGCTCTGATTATTACTAGAATACAGTCCAGGTCACGAGGTCTTCTGGCAAGAATGGAGTTCCAGAAGATTGTAGAACGCCGGTAAGAAACCTCACTCACATTAAAGGTATATTCAGTGATTTCACTCAAAAAACCTTAGGTTTCGTTTTTGGCTGGGACCCAAAGCCTTTCATCCAATCAGGATAGAGAGTCAAAAACTAAACCTAAGGTGTTTTGATCCCCAGGGGTTCACTGGGGACAGTGAGGAACTCCTTATATGGTCAGCACACTCTATAGTAGAGAGGATTATCACAACAAAACAAAAAAATAAGTGATATTTGAATTAAGTGAAATCACTGAATATACCTTTAACCCTCTAACACCCGCATTAATTTCTACTTGCAAAAAATAGATTTCAACGTTACTACTACTTTGTACTACTAGGACTAAGACTAAAAAATATGTTAAAAAAAATAAAAAAAATAAAGTTTGATGAAAATCTTAATAATTATATAATAATATAATAAATTAATAATTTACATTTGGGGGATCTTTCACAATAATGAATAAAACATGTTCTAGACATTCTAATGATCACAAAAAAACATAATTTATATTACAATAATTTTACCTACTTTTATTAGGGTAAAGGACCAAAGTCTTAGGTAAAAAAATGTTCAAAATCGCACAGAGTCCAGACATTTTCTATTTGTGTGAATTTCAGCCTCTGTGGGGGGTGTTTATATGCAAATATCATGACCAATGGCATTGAAATGGCATTGCAATGAACATCACTGATGACGTTTAGGTGAAAAAAGAACAGAAAAAACAGAAAAACAGAGTAGTAATAGTAATTAATTAAATTAAATTTGTTGCTAAAAAGCAACCCTGGGTCTTAGAGGGTTAAAGATTCATATTAATTTGCAATACATACTACCCCAACCCATTGTCATGACCCAACACAGTCATACATTCATAATGTGTCAGGAGTGAGTACGGAAGAGGACCCAAATGCAGGCGACAGTAGGCAGAGCAATAAACTTAAAAAGATTTAATAATCAAACTGAGGTTCTGCCAAAAACAGGGCAAAAAGGCATGGCAAAACACAGAAACTATACAGGGACTCACACCACAGGGAACTACGAACCAACAAGAACAATATGCAAACACAGGACTTAAATACACACAGGATAACAGGGCACAGGTGGAACCAAAATACAATCAACAAAGGATAGGCTGGGGGACTAAAAGGACACAGGTGGAAACACTGACAAATTACAAGGCAGGAACAAATACTACAAAAGGAAACACAAAACCAAAACCAAAGAGAACAGTCAGGAACACATGAGCAATTACATACAAACATGCTGAAAACAATGAAATGACAGAACTACATATTAAAGTCCAATCTCAAATAAAGGACAGTCAAAGTTCCCGGTCCGAGGAGTGGACCGTGACAAAAACGTAACTTAGGCACATGGCAACAATTAAACTGCTAAAGCGTAACAGCATAGATAAGGGGTTCCAAATTAATGGAGCTAGATACTGATACCGATACTACTAGACATGAAACTATACAATGAATGTCAATGAAACTGACATTACTGACCATGACTTGACATGATACTGACATGATATTGACAAGATACTCAAAGTTCACGGTCCGAGGAGCGGACCGTGACATAATGTTAGTTTGTAAAAGTTATTTTGTAAAATATACCTTTTTTGTGGGCAATTTTACAACCTAGAACACGGGTTAAGCTGGGATTGTAACACTGATAGTTTGTTCACAGTGTGACCTTTAAAATGACGGACGTATTTTGAAATTACTTCCCATTCGTTTACATTTATGCTGCTCCGCAATATAGTTACAAAGTAATTTAAACTCCTCAGGGATGCACTGCTGGTAATCCAGTGGAATATCCGTGCCTTCATGGTGGTCAAGAATTGGCCCTGGATGAGGATGTACTTCAAGATCAAGCCTCTGTTGAAGTCAGCGGAGACTGAGAAGGAAATGGCTAATATGAAGGAAGAGTTTGCCAAACTTAAAGAGGCCTATGCCAAATCTGAAGCTCGCAAGAAGGAATTGGAGGAGAAAATGGTCACACTTCTCCAAGAGAAGAACGACCTGCAGCTCCACGTCCAGGCTGTAAGTTGGAATGTTGTGTTTGCCCCAGTAATAAATGCATACATTTTATATAGTGTTTACAACAAGTAACTTGGTACTTGAACAGGAGCAAGACAACCTGTGTGACGCAGAGGAAAGGTGTGAGGGACTGATCAAGAACAAGATTCAGATGGAAGGAAAAGCCAAAGAGTTTTCAGAGAGGTTGGAGGATGAGGAGGAGATGAATGCAGAACTCACTGCTAAGAAGAGGAAACTGGAGGACGAGTGTTCTGAGCTGAAGAAGGATATCGATGACTTGGAACTAACTCTGGCCAAAGTGGAGAAAGAGAAGCATGCCACCGAGAACAAGGTAATAGCATATTATCTTCCATCTCTCGTTGCTTATGTGAACAATTGCATTTCTTGGGGAACCTTTTACGTGTCACTGCTTAAACCATCACTGCTTAAATCGTAGGTGAAGAACTTGGTTGAGGAGATGGCTTCTCTGGATGAAATCATCGCCAGGCTGACCAAGGAGAAGAAAGCCTTACAAGAGGCTCACCAGCAAACACTGGATGACCTGCAGTCAGAGGAGGACAAAGTCAACTCCCTGACCAAGTTCAAAGCTAAACTGGAACAGCAAGTGGACGATGTAAGAACAATCTCAATTATTCAGCTTTATTTTATTTTTCAAATCAGTGCTATTGAACTCCCTGTACATCTGTGACTGGGTTTGTACAAATATTGAACCAAAACTAAATTATTAAAAAGTGTTTTTGACTACTCAAACTCCATTGGATCTTCAAACCACCTAACCCTCCCCTTTGACTTTCATTCTAATCAATGGTGGACAAAACAACAATCTCCACATTAATCGTCAAAAACCTCCTAACTCCACTTGAGCTGTATTAGTGATGATAATATGAGGACACATTCAAGTATCCGACAATGTATAAAGTCACGATACCAACTTTGATGAGGCAGTATTTTGTTGTTTTCCTGAAAAGTTAATATGTTGGTTTCTGCCAGACAGCGGAGATGTATGACTGAATCATTCTGACCCAGTACTTGTATCACTTGCCACAGCTTGAAGGGTCCCTGGAGCAAGAGAAGAAGATCCGTTTGGATCTCGAGAGGTCCAAGAGGAAGCTTGAAGGAGACCTAAAGTTGTCTCATGAGAGTGTCATGGACCTGGAAAATGACAAGCAGCAACTAGAAGAGAGGCTGAAAAAGTAATGACTGCTTCATCTCGACTATATCCATGTACAATATGATTTAAAAGTATGTGGTCAAGGTATAATTAAGCAATATTACACGAGAGGTTGTGGGTTAACTTGATTATTGCCACGACAGGGATGCGGTCAGGAACGAGACGAAGTCGAGTTCCGCAAGCATCATTGAAGTGGCAATAATCACGTTAAACCACACCCTCGAGTGTAACATTGCAATTATACAACAGTTACCCTTAAAACTAAGAAAATCGCTGAAATATTTTTTGAATTACAGATGTAGTCACTACGACCACAAATGTCCCAAGAAACTAGCTAACCTAGCCACCGAGTTTGCTAGCGCTCTGGGAGAACAGAGCAGCTGAATTCTTTGTTTTGATTAGGTGGTGAATGGTGCTGGTTTAACCCACGGCTAGAAGGCTGTTTCAACCAATCAGATTGCTTCCTCGAAACGACCTGTGGTATAATGATCTATAACATTTCTGTCATCAGAAAAGATTTTGAAACCGGCCAACTCACTGGCAGAATCGAAGACGAACAAGCAATGAGTGCTCAACTCCAGAAAAAAATGAAGGAGTTGCAGGTAATGAAACTTAGGCGAACTTCATCATCATCATGATAAAGGGCACCGCTCACAAGTGTTTTTTTTTTTATAGTCATGCAACTGAATCCATGATTAATGCATTTGCATTTGACCTGGATCTTGTAGGCTCGCATTGAGGAACTGGAAGAGGAGCTTGAGGCAGAGCGAGCTGCCCGAGCCAAGGTGGAGAAGCAGAGGTCTGACTTGGCCAGAGAGCTGGAGGAGATCAGCGAGAGGCTGGAGGAGGCTGGCGGGGCGACAACTTCCCAGATTGAGATGAACAAGAAGAGAGAGGCAGAGTTTCAGAAGATGCGCAGAGACCTCGAAGAGGCCACTCTGCATCACGAGGCCACCACTGCCACCCTGAGAAAGAAACAGGCCGACAGTGTGGTGGACCTGGGAGAGCAGATTGACAACCTGCAGAGAGTCAAACAGAAACTGGAGAAGGAGAAGAGCGAAGTCCGACTGGAGTTGGACGACGTGGTCTCCAGCATGGAGCAGATCGTTAAGTCCAAGGTAGGGAGTCCAACTGAAGGCACAACAACATTTCTCTGCTCGTAGGATTGAGTGACAAATAATACTTATTTATTCTTAATTATTGAATACAACCATGCTTTCTGTTTTAGACTAACTCGGAGAAAATGTGCAGAGTTCTGGAGGACCAGATGCATGAATACAAAACGAAGGCAGAGGAGGGACAACGCGCCATCAATGACTTCACCTCGCAGAGAGCCAAGCTTCAGACCGAGAATGGTAAATGGACTTGTTGGTTTGTAATAAGGCACATTTAAATATTACGAGACACTAAAACGCGGCAATTATTAATTTGTGTCACACCAGGCGAGCTTTCTCGTCAACTTGAGGAAAAGGACTCTCTGGTGTCTCAACTCACCAGAGGAAAACTATCCTACACTCAGCAGATTGAGGATCTTAAAAGACAACTGGAGGAAGAAGTCAAGGTGACGGATAATGAACAGTTGATAAATAAATAACACAGATTCATCCGATTTTAATTGTTTTAACCCATTCAGACCTGGGACCAATTCTCAAAACCACTTATAAATCCTACCTACGTTTTCTGAAAAACGTGAAAGAAATAATTGCTGGTACTAGGCCTATGTGGGGTAGAAACCTCATATTACTGAAACGCTTAAGTAGCAGATCTGCAACGTGACGCTGTAGTGTGTTCAACTAAGCCAAGAAAAACAAAACGAAAAAAAAAAAACGAAACATTAAAATATGGATGATAAGAGCTTTCTGCCTGACAACAGCGTATAAATATAGCAACAACTAAAATGACACACAGAGGCGTTCTTAGTTAAAAGGCTTAACAACATATCATTTCAGGCCAAGAATGCGTTAGCCCATGCAGTGCAGTCTGCTCGCCACGACTCTGACCTGCTGAGGGAGCAGTATGAAGAGGAGCAGGAGGCCAAAGGCGAACTGCAGCGAGGCATGTCCAAGGCTAACTCTGAGGTGGCTCAGTGGAGAACCAAGTACGAGACTGATGCCATCCAGAGGACTGAAGAGCTGGAGGAGGCCAAGTGAGCATCCAATTTTCTGTTGTTTTGCATGTTGGCACACCTTTTTAGACACTCACCTTCCTTGAAACTTCTCTCATCGCAATCCAGGAAGAAGCTGGCTCAGCGTCTCCAGGATGCAGAGGAGGCCGTCGAGGCCGTTAATGCTAAATGTTCCTCCCTGGAGAAGACCAAACACAGACTGCAGAATGAGATTGAAGACCTCATGGTGGACGTGGAGAGGTCTAACGCTGCTGCTGCTGTTCTGGACAAGAAGCAGAGGAACTTTGACAAGGTTGAATTTTATTATCTGTAGACCTACAATTATTTCACTGCATAGAAATAGAGCACAAGTAGTTATGGAAATAACAGGGTGTTCTTGTTTCCTCCAGGTCCTGGCAGAGTGGAAGCAGAAGTATGAGGAGTCTCAAGTCGAGCTAGAGAGCTCCCAGAAGGAGGCCAGGTCTCTGAGCACTGATCTCTTCAAACTGAAGAACTCCTACGAAGAATCTCTGGACCACCTGGAGACCCTGAAGAGAGAGAACAAGAATCTACAGGGTAAGCATAATAGGCAATGTGATCTATTGAAGCAGTCTTTAGGGTCATTGTTCTATTATAATGACACTTGTTTTTCTTCATCCTCAGAGGAAATAGTTGACCTCACTGAGCAAATTGCTCAGAGTGGAAAGAATATTCATGAGCTTGAAAAGAATCGCAAACAGCTGGAGCATGAAAAGTGTGAGATTCAAGCAGCTCTGGAAGAAGCAGAGGTACAGTATGATGCTACTTTGAACTTGCCCCAAATATTTTGTTTTTTTCCAAAATGGAACCTCTGATTCTTATTGACCCCGTTCTTCTCCTCGTGCTAGGCCACACTGGAGCATGAGGAAGGGAAGATCCTTCGAGCGCAGCTTGAGTTTAATCAGGTGAAGGCTGACATTGAGCGCAAGCTAGCAGAGAAGGATGAAGAGATGGAGACGGCCAAGAGAAACCAACAGAGAATTGTGGATAATCTTCAAAGCTCTCTTGAGTCAGAGACTCGCAGCAGGAATGAGGCCATGCGCCTGAAGAAGAAGATGGAGGGAGACCTGAATGAGATGGAGATCCAGCTCAGCCAGGCCAACAGGCAGGCGGCCGAGGCTCAGAAACAACTCAAGTCTGTTCATGCTCATCTGAAGGTACAGAGTGTGAGGGGAAAACAAAAACTGAACAAAACACCCTATTCTCATTCACTGATTCTATTTTTATTTTCTTTCAGGATGCTCAACTGCAGCTTGATGATTCTCTTCATGCCAATGGTGATCTGAAGGAGAATATTGCCATCGTTGAGAGACGCAACAACCTCATGCAGGCAGAGTTGGAGGAGTTGAGATCCTTGGTGGAACAGACTGACAGGGGCCGCAAGCTTGCTGAGCAAGAGCTGTTGGATGTCAGTGAAAGGGTCCAGTTGTTGCACTCGCAGGTAAGACAGAGTCAACACATTTTACGGATGAGTCCTGGGAAAGGACACGTGGATTTGACATTCCCCCTGTGGTGACAATTGTAGATAGAAATGATCCAGATCCAGATGTCATATAGTGTTGAGTTGAAAGGAGCATAACTATTTGTTATTTTGAGAAAATGGGGATGTTTTGTGTGAGGTTTATGGTTGACTTTGATCTATTCCAACAGAGTAAGGTGGGAAATTGACATAGTTCAGTTGGTGGTAAAAAAAGCATGGAATTTGGCACAGATGATCCTAATTGATAATCAACCTCCAGCCACGCAGAATTCAACGTTTTTCAACTACATGAACTATCATGTATAAGCTATTTCCCGCCTGACTAAAACCGTCAAATTACATGAGTAGTAGCCAAATGCTTATGATAATCAATAATAATGATAATAGCTGAATAGATGGATGGATAGATCTGAAATTATCTAGCGCTATATCGGTACAACACAATGTACCGGTATGTTTAATTGTTGCAACTTGATGGAATAAACACAATTCTCTAATAAGATATCATCTCTGACCAGAACACTGGCCTGATAAACCAGAAGAAGAAGCTGGAGGCCGATACGTCCCAGCTTCAGTCAGAGGTGGACGAAGCGTTGCAGGAGTGCAGAAATGCAGAGGAAAAGGCCAAGAAGGCCATTACTGATGCTGCCATGATGGCAGAGGAGCTGAAGAAGGAGCAGGACACCAGCGCTCACCTGGAGCGCATGAAGAAGAACATGGAACAGACCATCAAGGACCTGCAGCACCGTCTGGATGAGGCGGAGCAGATCGCCATGAAGGGAGGCAAGAAGCAGGTGCAGAAGCTGGAGGCCAGGGTGAGTGTTTTAAATGAAGGGAGGCAAGAAGCAAGTGCAGAAGCTGGAGGCCAGGGTGAGTGTTTTAAACCATGAAGGGAGGCAAGAAGCAGGTGCAGAAGCTGGAGGCCATGGGTGAGTGTTTTAAATGAAGGGAGGCTAGAAGCAGGTGCAGAAGCTGGAGGCCAGGGTGAGTGGAATTTTGCACTGTCCATAATAACAAAGAGGCAAACTAAATAAAGAAGAAATACACAGTTTAGTTCTTCTGTCCTATATTTGGTAGGTCAGAGAACTTGAAGTCGAGGTGGAGAGTGAGCAGAAGAAGTCCAGTGATGCCATAAAGGGAATCAAAAAATTTGAACGACGCATCAAGGAACTGACTTATCAGGTAGGGTACCTCTCACTTTGGTTTCAAACGTTTGTCAAAACCTAAAGCGAAAGCAAGCAGCCGAGGTTTCAGATATAAAACGCTCTTCTTGTTTTCTGTCTCTAGACGGACGAGGACCGTAAACATCTGACCCGTCTTCAGGAGCTGGTGGACAAGCTGCAGCTCAAAGTGAAATCCTACAAGAGAGCGGCTGAGGAGGCTGTGAGTGCTATAGCTTTTAACAAACATCAAACGCTACACTGAGCAGCGCTATATCCTTATCTTTCAGCCCATTTTAGAAATGTCTAAAACAATTATAATAAGAAAAGAAAAAAATAACAAGACAGGGCGTAATAACGTCATTTGCGAAAGTCTACACATTGTGTCTTTCCAACAGGAGGAGCTGTCCAACGGTAATCTGACCAAGTTCCGCAAACTTACGCATGAGCTGGACGAGGCCGAGGAGAGAGCCGACATCGCTGAGTCTCAGGTCAACAAGCTGCGTGCCAAGAGCCGCGACGTGGGATCCAAGGTGTGTGTACACTAGATCAGATCAGGGGTTCTCAACCTGTGTGTGATGATTTTACTTGCTTTACTTACAGTAGGCCCGTCGCTCCCAGTGGAGCATACTGCATAGGCCATCTACGACTCTTCTCCATCCAACACGGTTTTGGGCTATACTTTCTGCCTCCCGATGATGTTGGGTGGTAATAAAAATGTAAAGACTTTTAAGCCTTTTTTAATACCAAAGAAAGAAAGAAAGAAAGAACGAAAGAAAGATTACTGCATCAAACTATCGGCAAACTATCCTATAAAAACTGGCCAAAAATTGGCCAAATTGTCAAATAATATATCGGTAAGAGAGAGGCAATTCTTTTTAGAAAATAGCCGATCTACAAGCTCACAATGCCTCACAACGCAAAGGCCTATAGAAGTACCTAATACCTCATTAAATGTAAGAGACAGCAGTGTCCTCTCCACACTTGTGGAACGCCCATAATGTGTTTTCTTTTTTCCTCTTTTCTTTCAGAAAGGGCTCGATGGAGAGTGAACATCGCAGGTGAATAATCTCCGAGACACCGGCTTCCAAAGTGTTCGTGTCTCCCTAAGCATGCTGTCGTTCTTCAGTAGAATAAAAAGAATCTGCATCTGAACCTGTATTGTTTCTCATTATTTAAATATGTGATGATGGTCGGATAAATAAGGCATGTGAGGCGGTGGCTCAGGGCTAGAGTGGCTGGATGGGAAGTGGGAACAGCAAGGTTGCTAGTTCGAACCCGGGCTCCAGTGTTGAAGTGTCCTTGAGCAAGCTACCCCCTGCTATTGCTGGTTGGTGCCTTGCATGGATTCCGCTGCCATTCGGTGTGTGAATGGGTGAATGTAATGCACAATCTGTGTAAAGCACCTTGGATAAAGGCGCTGTATAAATGCACCATTTAACATTTAAGGAATAAATACCACAGCTGGCAAACAAACAGGAGAAGGGCGCACACCAGTGGCAGTGCTGATGAGGTGCTGCTGACTTTGATAAATAAGTGAAGTCTAAAGGTGAAGAAAAAGCTGCACACTCATAGCCACTACGTTACGCAGGGTAATTTATTAAAAGGAATGCCTGGAAAGGTCTTCTTCAGGGATTGAAATACCACTTCATCTAGTCTATGGTAGTTGGTGTGTGACACTGCCAGAATAATGTGTGAAGAAATGTATCTCATGCCCAGCTGGTATGAGTTAATTAACCCATTTTGGACTGAGGTCGATGGTCGAGGTAAAAAAAAGGCTTCTAAATCCTAATGAATTAAAGTGAAACGTACTGGGTGATAACAAGGGAATATTGGTTTCAAATATTGTTCAATATTTAACCCAGAAGAAAAATAATGTTTTGTGTACTTGGACAAGGTTTGATTATAGGGGGAGCTGTGGGGAAAACGCATGTTTTACATGAAGAGGTAGTGAGGTACCAGAAACATCTAGAAAAGTACAGGAAGGCCCTTTTTGAAACCGCCTCCTCGCCACTCGCCCTCAATATGCGCGTTCACGCGAGGCTGCGCCCTGTTGAGTGCCGTCCGAAACCAAGCAGCGCCTTGAGTGTACGTGGCTTATAAAGCCCTCAAGAGCGAGTCCATGCCGATCTAGACTCGATTGCCTTGTGCAGCCCTGCTCTCTGTCCGAATGGAAAACACGACCTACAAATTTAAGTACCACCACAAATAAATTATAAATACACTGCTCCCGGGCACGGTGGCACAGTTGGTAGTGCTGTCGCCTCACAGCTAGAAGGTCCTGGGTTCGATTCCCGCTGGGGACGCTGTGGGCACTGGCGGCGTGTTCCCTCCTCCGCGTCATCAGTGCCCATACCCGAGGCGGGGGTTGGCGATAGGGCCTTTCTGTGTGGAGTTTGCATGTTCTCCCCGTGTCCCCTAGGGTAGGTACCCTCACAAAAACATGCCGTAATCCTGGTCTCTAAAACTACCTCCCCCTGGCCAGCCGGGGCGCCTGATGGAGGGGAAAGGAACTGGTCGGAATAACGTGTCCCTTCCACGCGCTACGTCCGGCCGGGGAAATTCCCCTCTGTCAGGTGAAAAGAAGCAGCTTGGACTCCTCATGCATAGAAGGAGGCATGAGGTCAGTCCGCTGCCCCCCCAGGTTGGCAGAGGAAGTGTAGCGCCCAGGATTACATTAGATAATTGGCACTGGGTGAAAAGAAAACTGGGTTACAAAATCGTGGGATAAAAAAATATTAAAAAAAAAAAAATACACTGCTCCTAAAACAATTAATCTTCATCTGATGCAGAATAGACAACTCCAACTGATGTTCACAATCGCTCTTTATTTACCCCACTGTGAAAAACTACACCAAATTAACACAATGATTTATAAACACCATGGATGTGTATATGTCCTTTTTGACAGTCACGCTGTAATTCTTTTAAAATGTCCATATGAATGAAATCCACATGTCACACAAACATATACACGAACACGATGCAATGCAATATAACTGTAGGCCTACAAACAAAATAACCGGTAACACAACGGCAGACAGCGAAGAAATGATCCTCTGCCCCCCCCCCCCCCCCCACCTCAACCCCCACCCTTCCTGACACCTGTTGTTGTGTCTTCACTTCAGACTATGGGCCGTGTTCGTTTGAACCCGCCATGATAACGCAGGACTTTGAGGCAACGCGACATGACCTTGGGGAGATATGCCAGGAACAAACACTTACACAAACACATGGGAAATTAACTTTCCACCGAACTGTTCTCATGGACACACATGTCTTACACACAACCACCTTCTACCTACCTACCCACCATTTTTATTTGTTGACTATATGGATAGGCCTACTTGATCTTTGGAAAATAAAACATCTACAAGTTTTGGTTTGATTACTTTTGGGATAACTTTTTGGGAACTATATACTACTCATTGGAGACATTTAAATGGGCTTTGCATTGCAGCAGGATTTAAAAAAGAATCTGAATTTGAATATTAACATTTATATTTTGAACCCTGTTTATTGTTCAATTGAATTATTATTTTGTTTGGTCCAGTTTAAGTCGGATAAATATATCGCAAGTTAACTATAACGAAGTACTGGCACAGGACCTTTATCTCTTTTAGTTCTTTAATATAACTCAGACATACAATGTTGTGGTTATAGTAATTTATACAATTATATTTACAATTGTTATAGTAGTTGATACGACTGTAGTGGCTGGAGGTGTTTGATCTCCCTGCTGCTCCATTGACACATTTAGATCCTGTGCAGCAGTGTTTTGGTCGACTAAAACTATGACGAAAGATCCACTGATGAAAACTAAATGGAAACGAAATGAAAACTAATCTGTGGTGACTAAAACTAAGACTAAATATACTGACAATTTTGTCAACAGATAAAAACTAGACTAAAATGTCAAGAAGGGACTATAGTGGACAAGAGATCCAGTATACGTCATTTTATACTTTATTGCATGCTGGAAATAAAGCTCACAACGCGTTGCAGCGGCTATTTTCAGCAAGTGTAAAAACAATTACAACGGCACGCCATCAAGGCCCGCCAAAATACATGTTTGTACCCCCCACACGGAGTTGCACCACTCACTTCACACGGGGGTGATTTTTAATAATGTGATGAATCTTCCAACCCCAGCCTTCGACAGACCATATACATCCAAACAGAAAAGTCAGATCTGCTTGTAGCTCGAGGTCCATATAGCTCTCATGCATGCCTTTGCATTAGAGCTATATTTTATGCCACGTTCACACCAAGGAAGCGAGAAGCAGCTTCTCGCTTCCTTGGTGTGAACGCGGCATTACTCTTCTATTCCTGCGCTCGCATGAAATGCAAACCATGCCTCTCGTCTGTAGCGAAAATAAAAAGGTTTTCACTACTGACCAATACAAAGGCGGCTTGTGTTATTAGAAAGCCTATACTTTCCTTCCGTAAAAAGGGGGGAAAAACATATACATTGAAGGGGAAAACCCCACACGACGACACGTATAAAATGCTCTTCTATGACCCCACTTTGAGAACCACTGCTCTAGTCTAGTGCACTGCCAAATGTGCAAAAAAAAAGAAAAGGACAATACTTTATAGGGACATAACCTTTTTATAGAGTTACTACTTCATACGTTTCCTCAATCCTGATGAATTGTTAGGTAGGCTACATTTAATAAAACACCAAGCTAATTTGACCTTAATGATGCTTGATTTTCAGTTTCACTTTCTTCAGCAAAGAGTATAATTTGATTTAGAAGCAATATTGTCAAGTGGCATAAAACTCTATTAACTGTTAATCAATTGGTGTGACCATGTTTTGACATGATCATATTTAACTATGTCGCAAAGTACAGATACTGTACAATTATGATGGTGACATTGAAACACATCATTTGTAACAATCATTGTAACAATATCACGTTGACTGAATTATAGATGACTTAAAATCGGCGGTTGGGCTGCATGGGGACAACCCTGGAACCTCCCCAATGACCTCTGGGGGTCTCCACAGCCCACCCATCCTCTAGCTGTCTGAGACAGACCGACCGGAGGAACAAGTGAGCTATCGATGATTAGAAATATCAAAGTTTTACACGCGCAAAGACAAAGGTGCTGTTATCCGCTTGTAACCAACCTGGCCATTAAGGGTCCATTTGGTTACATGTGTACGCTCTTTGAGTTAAACTAACAAAACTCAGGATTTCATGGTGTACAGCATTTATGCAATGGTTAACATTCGTGGAACAAAAACAGAGAATATAATGTTTGAGCCTTTATACCTTTGACCGTTGATTAGTTTTGACCCAGAACGTCTCTTAGAAAACGATGGGCAGGAATATCTCCTCATGTCCTCGTTCTCCTCCTCCGGCAACGAGCACCCTCGCTTGATGCTTTTCTAAAGCCAGGTACGGGAAGCACCTCAGTCGATACCGACAGAGGGCCATGTCTCCAAAACGGACAAACAGAAGCCTGTGTATCGTATTCCCAAGGCAGGATCTTCAAAGACAGATAGAAAAAGAAAAGTAAAAAATAAAAGTCAGGAGAGCATGTCGACAGAGCCCAGGACGGTCGATGCCTTTCAATATGTTTCTCAGTTTTATGCCATTTTTCGTTGCCATATTATTCGTATAGCCAAGCATTGTCTCGCAGACCTCACAGACGTCCCAAGTCTGCGTGGTCTTAACGGCTCTGAACCTCAGCACTCGACACCCCCGCTCAAAAAACTCAACCTTTGCCACAACAACGGACACACTAACAATAGCCCCGTTAAATGAAGCTGGCTCTGCTTTCAAACTTAAGTGTGTGTGGGGCAAGGTGCACGCCTCACACCTTCCTACACAGTCAGAGACTCGAGGGCTGTTGGCAGCTGAGAATGACACATGTGATGATGACTGGGACATGGTAATAAACGGGTTGAACACTGTACTATGAACAGCCTACAATAGCTCGCCCTCAGACCGATGGATGGCCTAGGGATATATCGTATAGGTAAACATTTTTGGAGGTATATAGGCCCCTGCTGTTGTAAATGTTACATAAATGAAGGCAGTCGAACGGTATAAGAGAAATTACCTGAACCCTGGGGTCCCGATACTGGCCATACTGTTGCTGAGCATTCAGAGAAGATAGCATTTCTACAATTAAGCTCGCAACATGTCACAACACGACACATTGTGCTTGTAGATCGGCTATGTTCGTAGAAAAGAGGGGGGGAAAGGAGGGGAACAAGAAGCCTATATAGACTCCTGGGGGACCCCGTGTTGTCACGTCACGTCACACGTAACTGCAGGTATCAAATACTGTGAATGTGAGACGGGGCTCAGCGCCTGTTTAGCAGCCTAGCTACAGTCTGTTCATAGTGCCCTAATTATATGGCCGGGTGCTAACTGCTAACCCTAGCTATGTTCATATTGTGTCCTGTGGTGCTAACCCTAGCTATCTGTTCATATAGTGCCCAGCTGGCCTGCCGGGTGCTAAGTGTCTTGTGTACCTGATGCCATGTATATGTCCTATGTCATTTTTTCCGACGTACAAACAGTCCGACAGACATTAGTCCGACACCCGACTCGAAACCCTAACTTAACCCTAAACATCAGAGCGGAGCCACGGGTGAGTCTTAACCAGCCATACATGTGTCGGACTAAATGCCTGTCAGACTGTAGTACGTCGGGCCAACATATTACTGTTACTGTTACCAGTATTATATCGCCCCGGCTTTCATAGTCTCTCTCTCTCTCTCTCTCTCTCTCTCTCTCTCTCTCTCTCTCTCTCTCTCTCTCTCTCTCACTCTCACTCACTCACTCACTCACTTACTCACTCACTCACTCACTCACTCTCACACACACACACACACACACACACACACACACACACACACACACACACAAATGTACTATAGTGTGCTGTGCACATCAACATCAACATTGTAGGACAGTGATTCCATGAATGCTATTTTAAACCTGTTGGACATTTTTTTTAACGCCAAAAGAGATCCTGGAAGAGCGCTCGTGGGGCAATGTTTGTTTTTAATCGTTTTTGTCATTTCACTATATATTGACGCTGCTGAGACACATTATTTGATTTCTGCAACTTTCTGCATGTCATGGAAGCAGCGTGTGCATCACCGTGCCAGTTTGGCAGTATATGCACCTGTCACTGCTGCTCAACATGTGAAATAACACCCCTCCCCAAGCAGGCCAGTAAATCCTCCATCCTGCAGGAATTTCACAGGTTATCTTTGTGTTCAAAGGTTATTATTAATTTCACAGGTTATCTTTGTGTTCAAAGTCATTTCAAGATGCCCACATAGGGCAGCTGTAGCCAGTGGTAGAAAAGGTAGATCACGTTTTGTACTTAAGTAAAAGTATCAACACTGCAATATAGAAATAATAGAAACAATTACCAAAGTACTGGCATCAAAATCTACTTAAAAAAACAAAAGTGAAAGTACTGCATGTGTTCCCATTGTCCCATTTTAAGTTTTCAAATGTATGAACATCTTTTAAAAATAACAGCTGTACAAGCTGTCGAAATGTTTTGTAAACACTTTGTAAACACCCTAACTGGGCCTTAACCGGGTTGGCTAATTTGTCTAAAAGCGCCAGATGTTGCACACAGATGCAGCCCAGCCTGCCCAGGGCATGCTCTAACGATTTAGCTAGGGCGCCTGAGCCGGCAAACCTTCGGGGTCGCCACAGCGGCTAAATCCATATGGACACCATTAACAACCTACGGCAAAAATGTCATTATGCTTTAACCCATTCTGACCTGAGATCAGATTCATACGAGGTTTCCACTGGACACACACTGGTCACTATTTTTCAATAGCTAAAGCATAACATGATGCTAACACCAAAATGTGTTCCCGTTCAGAATGGGTTAATAGCATGTGACGTGTCAAACACTCCTTGGGCTAATTAAACACGGCCATATAGGGTAACAATAAAGACTATCCGGGCACTCAAAGTTAAAACGAGGAACATTTGGGGACATTATGTCAATGCTGGCTGGATGGATTTGGCCCGGCTCGGGCGCCCTATAGCTAAATCATTACACGGGCTACATCTGTGCAACATTTGGCGCTTCGCCGCTTTTACACAAATTAGCTGCTCCTCGACTGACCATTCCATGTCCACTGGTGCGGAACGAGGATGTTGACACAGCAGGCGAGAGTGATAATGAAAGGAGCATCTCGTTAGCGTGACCGCGTGGCCCTGTCTTGGCTCACCGTAGCAGACAAACAGCTGCCGCTCGCCATCTCTTGACAAGCACTGCCTGTACTTTCACACCATATCATTTGACAGATCATGACAAGCCCATTTATCTTATCATATGCTGACAGATCCCGCGCTGATGACATGAAGGAGATATAAATCAACCGATGATCACACAGTGACACCTGTGTGGCATTATGAAACATTATAGTCTATGATGTTTCATTAAGCTTTTATGAGTGTGTAATGTCTGTATTGCCCCAATGTCTATGTATAGACATCGGGGTCTCTCATATTGATCCTGAACACTGTGTTGTTAAGCTACCAGCCTAGTAAGTATAGTTGTGATGATGTGTGTGATGTGATCAACAGCTCACAGTAGCTTTCTGACTATAAGGCGATTGAAATGAAATCTGAATTGAGGTGCAAAGTTTTGCAAACAAGTGGATCCTGATGATAAACAAACGAGCCCAAGTGCTGTACAATATGTGTTGATTCCACATTGTTTCAATGATTACAAATTAAGTGAATCGTCAAACTAGAAACACTGCAGCTAACGATTGTTTTACTTCGTCATATTATGTTGCATGTCAAAAAAGCTCAAAATGTTGTGACGATTTCTGAACCTTTTCACTTATAATGACATGCCCAAAATATAGGGTGGTCAATGTGGTTGATTTCTTTAAAAAAAACATTCCTTAAAGTTTAAATTCATTGTCACGGCATAGTTTATTTTCACTGGTGCAGAATAGACACATCGACTTCAAAGAAACCAAAATGTACTCTTTACTGCGGTTCAGAATGAGATTCAAGAAAGAAAACAATAAAATATTTTTAGGTTACTTTATGTTGTTAAGGCTTCCATGTGTTGTGTTGCTGCCCATGCCTACGAAACATTAAATAATCTAAATGGCACTTTAAGTGAGCACTGGTCTAATCTTTTAACCCCGCTGGCCCCACCAAACACCCCGCAACACGAACACACACATATTCTGCCTTATCCCCTCGCTCTGTCCAGTGTCCAGTGTTCTGTCACAAATAGCAGGGGAGCTGTGCCCGATACCCAATTAGAAGGATGATTTATCTAGGTCGAGATGTCTGATCATCCCCTTATTTGGTGGACTAACATCCTTTATTAGTGGATGTACGGCCCGCGGTCAGCTACTGGGTCCATCACTTCACTCGGCATACTGGGTTGACAGTCAAAGGTAAGCAAAACACTCCGAAAGGTAATTCATCTATACAGCACAGTGTATTCAGATTAAGATTGTTCTTAATTTATTGTCATATCATAAGTGTAACCGATTTTTGACCTGAGATCAGGTTCTAAAAATGTCTTCTACATCCTGACAGTTTTCTGAAAAAGCTATGTTATCTATGTCAGTCGTTCTTTAAAAAAAATAGCGGACCTACACAAGCTCGTAGCGTGCCACTCTGGGTGGAAAAGGGGTTCCCGCTCAAAATGGGTTAAAAAAGTTAATTTTTATACAGGTTTTGATGAGAATATTATTTATTATCTCTGTTTATTTAAATGCGATGAAGTCATTTTATGATCCCTTTGATTTGTTTTTTCCTGCCTGGCTCTCATGTCTATAGCACAGAGTCTGATCTCCTGAGGAATACAGCAGCCAAGGTAAAAAACTATCTCGGATGTTTTCTTTTTTGAAAGAGGCAGATGAATAATGTCATTGTGTTGGGACTGCATGGGACTTTGAATGACTAAGATGTCTCACTTCATTGGATTCAAATTTAGGATCCTAAAATAATAATAATGGCTACAATACGTTGTAATAATTACAACAACGACTGCTGAACACCAACAATAATACAAGTAAATAAAAGTGGAATCAGTGGCAGTATAATATGCACTGGAATTAGACGTTATTGCACTAATGTGGGCATATGAATGTGATATATGTGAATGTGAAATACAGAATAGAGAAATACAGTGGATGATCAACATGACATTATTGTCACACGACAAACAATGTTATGTCAAGCCGCCCCTTTACAGAGCATGATACAATATGGCTGAAAACAACCGTTCATCTCATGCAGGGTGAACAATGGGTGACAAGGCCATGGCGGACTTTGGGCCAGCCGCTCCTTATCTGAGGAAGTCGGACAGGGAGCGTCTGGAGGCCCAGACTCGTCCCTTTGACATGAAGAAGGAATGCTTCGTCCCCGACCCTGAGGTTGAGTACGTCAAGGCTTCCATCACCAGCCGCGACGGTGAAATGGTTACTGTCGATACTGAGTTTGGGAAGGTAGGTGGAAGATATACAGTGCATACGTTTGTTTGTTTTTTGAGGTTGGGACATATTGATTATGATCCGAGTATATGATTGATCACCACATGTCAAAATCTGTTTTTTTTGCAGACGGTGACCGTGAAGGAGGATGACGTCCATCCTCAGAACCCGCCAAAGTTTGATAAAATTGAAGACATGGCGATGTTCACCTTCCTGCATGAGCCGGCTGTGCTGTTTAACCTCAAAGAGCGTTACGCTGCATGGATGATCTATGTAAGACTACAGCCTCATTACAATTCTCCTTCAATCAATGATTAGACTGTGTTACACACTCATCCCTATCCATCCACTACTCCATCCCCATCATCTGGCAGACCTACTCTGGGCTGTTCTGTGTGACTGTCAACCCCTACAAGTGGCTGCCGGTCTACAACCAAGAGGTGGTTGCTGCTTACAGAGGCAAGAAGAGGACTGAAGCGCCTCCTCACATCTTCTCCATCTCTGATAACGCCTATCAGTACATGTTGGCAGGTACAGTAAAGTTTATTAAACATTAAATGAATGATAATGCCTATCAGTACATGCTGTACATGCTAGCAAGTCAATTCAGCAGATAACGCTTATCGGTACTGGCAGGTAAATAAAACATTAAATTATATCAGTACATACTGTATAATGTATATGCTGGCAAGTACACAATCAGACAACTCGCACTTGTCAAAGTCTTTCCATCTTAAGCCATTCGATTATTCTAATCTAAGCTATTTTAACATTATAATTTTGCCTACAGACAGAGAAAACCAGTCCATCCTCATCACGTGAGTCAAATATCTTCACACGGCAACAATGTCATTGCATATTAAAAGTTGTCTTAGCCTAATATTAGTATTCTGGTGTCTCATTATTATTATATGTACCCTGCAGTGGAGAGTCAGGCGCTGGGAAGACTGTCAACACCAAGCGTGTCATCCAGTATTTTGCCAGCATCGCTGCCGTGCCAAGTGGGAAAAAAGACGCAGCTGCTGAGAAAAAGGTTCGTATTGTAAAGAATGTAGTAAATATGCATGGCATGATAGTAATTCAAGTAAAGTGTTTCTAAAAAAAAAAACCCAAACCATGCATATACTTTTGACAACCACACAGGGAACCCTGGAGGATCAAATCATCCAGGCTAACCCTGCGCTGGAGGCCTTCGGTAATGCCAAGACCATCCGGAACGACAACTCCTCCAGATTTGTGAGTGTCTCTGTGATTAAAGAGACAAAGCCAGCATTAAATTAAAGTAATAATCAATCAAAAAACGTATTTTTTTTTTACCCTCTAGGGAAAATTCATCCGAATTCATTTTGACAACAGAGGAAAGCTGGCCAAGGCTGATATTGAGACTTGTAAGTATAAGCAGATGTAACAGTTTCTGTAATTATTGATGCAAACAATGGGGGTTATTGAACTCATGACAGAGCGAGGTTTGCATTCTCCATTTCCTTTAACAATAGGGTCAAGACAAACATGCGCTCAAACAATAAGTCACTGATAGAGTAATGGCAGATACTCTATTCCGAGTAGATTTGGTACAATAAAAGTAATACCCTGTCCTTCTAGATCTTCTGGAAAAGTCCCGTGTGACTTTTCAGCTAAAAGCTGAGAGAGATTACCATATCTTCTACCAGATCTTGTCTCAGGCAAAGCCCGAACTTCTGGGTAAGATATCCGTAATTCACTGCTCATAATATGTTGTGCTGTAAGCTATCTACTGGAGCCTTAATGTCACACTCTTTTATTTGCACTTTTTCATCTTGTCCTCAGAAATGCTGCTCATCAGCAACAACCCCTACGACTACTCCTTCATCTCCCAAGGAGAGACTACAGTGGCCTCCATCAACGACGCTGAGGAGCTGCATGCCACTGACGTGAGCTTTACTTTCTAAATCAAGTCAAACAATCACCTACACCTACAAATTCGACATAATTAGCTGATCCTCTATCTATCGTGTTATTTAGGATGCTTTTGACGTGCTGGGCTTCACTCAAGAAGAGAAGAACAGCATCTACAAGCTGACCGGTGCCATCATGCACCACGGGAACATGAAGTTCAAACAGAAGCAGAGAGAGGAGCAGGCCGAGTCCGACGGCACCGAAGGTGAGGCTGTTGTGAAGAAACATAACGACCAGCAGCAAGATGGTATATATAATTTCTGTCGGGCAGAAACTTTATCTCCATCCGTTTTATTTTTTGGTCACTCAAAAGCATCAAACGGAGCAGATCCACAAGCTCTATAGCTTTTAGATTGTAGGCTATTGTAGGTCTGCTGCTTTTGCTTTTTTCTGATTTGAATCCTGAAATATAACAGTTTTGGACGTATGAGGTTTCCACCCGACAGAGACGACGTGGTGACAAGACAGCCAGGAATGCCGATCTTGTCTGAGTCATCTGTAAAGATGGCGTGCCGTAATTTGTATCCACCCTAAAACATGATCATCAGTTATTATTATTATATTAGGAGGAAGATTTTTTTCAAAGAAGTGTACAGTATTTGTTAAAATGGAATTTTTATGTGGACACACCCACCAGTTCATTAAGTATGCCTGGTTTGCCTGGTGGGTGGTGATGGGTGGTGATCCGCCTGAACTGAAGCCACACCCACAGCTGTAGTTTTATGACAAAGGGGGAGGGGTTAGGTGAGGGGATGATATTGTGATGTCACTATATCACTTTTTCCCCCTCCATTGGCACGTTTGACTGTCAATGTTTCAGCCTCCAGGAAGAAACCCTAAATACAAAGGGAAGACATCTTTGCACATAACAACCACACCAAGGGGTCTAATGAAGTACTGTCACCTCATAAACACATCACACAGAGAAGATTGTGTACACATCTCAATGCCTATATTCAGGCCAGGTGCTGGATGTCAGGCACCTCATATCACTTACATTAACACTTACATCAGCTTACATTAATTTCCTCAGATGCTGACAAAGTTGCGTATCTGATGGGCCTGAACTCTGCTGACCTCATCAAGGGTCTCTGTCACCCCAGAGTGAAAGTGGGAAACGAATGGGTCACCAAGGGACAGGATGTTGCCCAGGTATGAGTCATATTATGATTATTATGAAAATAATAATGACTGTATAGTATACTCAGCGTCGGTTGGTCTCTGCCACTTTTTGAGTGGTGCAACCACTCCCTTACAGAGCTTTGTGTGTGTGTGGGCGGGTGGTTGGGTGGGTGCGTCTGAGCACGAAAACAGCATGGTTGTTTTTCACCACCTGTGCGCAACCTAACACACACACACACACACACACACACACACACACACACACACACACACACAGTACAGTACAGTAGAGGGACCCCCACACGGTAACTCTGTAATTTCTCAACCGTTTCGGATGTGGGGCGGCTTGCCCGAATCGGGCCGGCACCCTGGGTGCGTTCCTGTGGGTCTGGAACTCCCCCCCCCCCCCCCCCCGGGCACCCCCACACAGAGTTGGACCACTCACTTCACACTCACTTCACACGGGTGTGATTTTTTTTTTAAATGCAAGATAGTACATAGACCGGTAGTTGGCACAACGGTAAGGATGAATTGTCTATAATGGATTAATGGAAGCAAAAGGATGATTGATGTGACCTGAGGAAGATCCACCGCGGATCGAAACATTGTCATTTCAGTAATAGAAAAGTAAATATTTTACTGCTTTGGTGTGCAGTCTTTACCTTTTTGAACAGAAGCCTCTTTAGCCCAGCACCCCACAGTCAATGTGCGTGTTTCCTGTGATGGATTGATAGGAACTTATAGGAATTATATTTTATGTTCAGATAATTACAGGGAATGAGAAACTACTAACTAAACTATCCTTTAAATGGCAAATCATTTTCCTAATATAATTGTATTTCTTCACGCGCTTTCACAGGTGAACTATGCGATCGGTGCACTGTCTAAGTCAGTGTATGAGAAGATGTTCATGTGGATGGTGGTGAGGATCAACCAATCACTGGACACCAAGCAGTCCCGACAGTACTTCATTGGTGTGCTGGACATCGCCGGGTTTGAGATCTTTGATGTGAGTTACGCTAACTTGACAATACGGACTGTGGTATTAGCTCGTTATAGACGTGTGACGACATCATCAAACCCGGACGTCATCCAGGAATGCCTACTGAGTGGCAAAAGACTACTTTCTGGCCTTGACAGCCCATGCACCCAAACAGAAAAGTCATATCTGATTGCATTAAACATCATTAAACAATTTAAACTCACTTTGCATGTTGCTTTGCCACTCGATTTGCCACTCGATGTGCCATTCACTTTAAGCATGCGTATACCCTCTATTTTCACTTTGAGAACACATTTAGACCTGGAACACCTATATGTTGTTATACCTTTCAATCTAGGAACCCCTTTGTGCAACATTTGCTTTTGCTATAAAGCAAATATTATGTATTTGTGCACATTTCTGAAGTCTTTATGGTCAGGATTTAGAAGACATTTTAAGAATCTGCATTATAGGTCTTAACATGGGATAAAAAAAGGAAATGTAAAGGAAATCTATGCTAACGTTTTGCATCGTGTCCTTTTGCAGTTCAACACCTTTGAGCAACTCTGCATCAACTTCACCAACGAGAAGCTGCAACAGTTTTTCAACCACCACATGTTTGTGCTGGAGCAGGAAGAGTACAAGAAAGAGGGCATTGAATGGACTTTCATTGACTTCGGCATGGACTTACAGGCTTGTATTGACCTCATCGAAAAGGTGAGGGCTTGAAATTAGAGTTGTTCTGACACTCGGCGCCGTCGCTGACTATTTGGTTGCCTGACGCGTATGTCGACGAGAGCGCTGCATTTCCTCATGCGGATCGGCTACATATTCGTCATTTTATAACTTGTTGTAAGTGTAAAGTCCACTTCAGCCCTGAGGGTCCCTGGACCCCACTTTGAGAACCACTGTCCTAGATTTCAAATTACACACTGGTATTGGATCGATACTCGACCGATACGAAGGTCGTGGGTGTTGGAATCGGTACATCTCATAGTTGAAATACGAGTAAGACGCGCGAACGCGGGAAGAGAACGCTCAGCTCCATATATGGACACAAAAGGGGCCAGGTCCACAACAAACAAATCACTGGCCCCTTTTGTGCCCATATATGGAGCTGGGGTACCTGGCCCCTTTTGTGCCCATATATGCCCATATATGGAGCTGAGTGATTGCTGATGCAACACACTCCATATTTGGATAGCGGGACAGACACACGGACGGACAGACATACAGACAGACACACACACACACACACACACACACACACACACAGACATGATCTGCTAGGTCTCATATTAAGTGCTCACTGCTTTCGCAATAATGTGTTCATGGATCAATACAAAAGGTATATGCCTCTTTCTAGCAAGTTAGTTGTTCTTCAATGTACATTATGTCCTTCTCCTCAGCCCATGGGTATCATGTCCATCCTGGAAGAGGAGTGCATGTTCCCCAAGGCCAGCGACGCCACCTTTAAAGCCAAGCTGTACGACAACCACCTGGGGAAGTCCGGCAACTTCCAGAAGCCCAGGATTGTCAAAGGGAGACCAGAGGCTCATTTCTCCCTGGTTCACTACGCTGGCACCGTGGACTATAACATCAACAACTGGCTGGTGAAGAACAAAGACCCGTTGAACGAGACGGTCGTGGGACTTTACCAGAAGTCGAATCTTAAACTGCTATCCATCCTCTTTGCAGATTATGCAGGGTCTGACTCCGGTACATATTAAAAAATACACAGATATTTATGTTCTCATGATCCACGGCACCCCCTGGGTTAGCCTCAAAGGGTCCTAAGCAATGATTCATACAATTGTCTTTTACATTTCTTGTAGACTCTGGTGGCAATAAGAGCAGAGGTGGCACCAAGAAGAAAGGTTCCTCCTTCCAGACTGTATCTGCTTTGCATAGGGTGAGATAACCCTGTAAACAAAGAAAGGCCAGTTTGATTATCAATTAGAATAGCAAATTTGAAGCTTTTTGCAAGGCATCCACACATTTAAAATCTTCCTCCCAGAACTCAGTGCTGATTTACTGTAGGCTATAACTGAAAACAGAGTTTGGCCCCATTACATAAGAGGTATTAATCTACAGGGCAACACAATAGTATAAACAGTTCAGATTGGGATAATTGCCTTACATTTCACTACATGGCAAGAATGTTAAAGTGGCAAATAATACTGGTATCCTCCCTGATGGTTAACTCCACAGGAGAACCTGAACAAGCTGATGTCCAACCTGAGGTCCACGCACCCTCACTTTGTGCGCTGCCTCATCCCCAACGAGACCAAGACTCCGGGGATCATGGAGAACCCTCTGGTGATGCACCAGCTTCGCTGTAACGGCGTGCTGGAAGGCATCAGGATCTGCAGGAAGGGCTTCCCCAACAGGATGCTCTATGGGGATTTCAGACAGAGGTCGGCATTAGAGAACTAACTAACTGTTCATTTACGAAGAAAAATAAATCAATTCAATTGTATTTTTTTTTTAATGTTTCTCTAATTTCACAAAGGTACCGCATTTTGAACCCAAATGCAATCCCTGAGGGCCAGTTCATTGACAACAAGAAGGCGGGAGAGAAACTCTTGGGGTCTCTGGAAATTGACCATAACCAGTACAAACTGGGACTCACCAAGGTGGGTATTAAATTGACCATAACCAGTACGACCTGGGACACTGCAAGGTGTGCAGTCCATGGTTTGATAGAAGGAGATGTAATTGCTCCCTGTCTTTCAGGTGTTCTTTAAAGCAGGGCTGCTGGATCACCTTGAGGAGATGTAATTGCTCCCTGTCTTTCAGGTGTTCTTTAAAGCAGGGCTGCTGGGTCAGCTGAAGGAGATGTAATTGCTCCCCGTCTTTCAGGTGTTCTTTAAAGCAGGGCTTCTGGGTCAGCTGGAGGAGATGTAATTGCTCCCCGTCTTTCAGGTGTTCTTTAAAGCAGGGCTACTGGGTCAGCTATAGAGGAGATGTAATTGCTCCCTGTCTTTCAGGTGTTATTTAAAGCAGGGCTACTGGGTCAGCTATAGAGGAGATGTAATTGCTCCCCGTCTTTCAGGTGTTCTTTAAAGCAGGGCTGCTGGGTCAGCTGGAGGAGATGTAATTGTTCCCTGTCTTTCAGGTGTTCTTTAAAGCAGGGCTGCTGGGTCACGTGGAGGAGATGTAATTGTTCCCTGTCTTTCAGGTTTTCTTTAAAGCAGGGCTGCTGGGTCACCTGGAGGAGATGTAATTGTTCCCTGTCTTTCAGGTGTTCTTTAAAGCCGGGCTTCTGGGTCAGCTGGAGGAGATGCGAGACGACAGACTGGCTCTAATCATCTCTGGCATCCAGGCGAGAGCTCGTGGTGTTCTGGCGAGACTTGAGTTCCAGATGACTGCTGATCGCAGGCAAGTGGTCATGGTCATTCACACCACTAGGTGGTGCTAGAGCACCTGCCCTTTTGCCATCTGGACAGCAATGTGCCCTTATGAAAGTAGAGACAGAGAGAGAGAGAGAGAGAAAGAGAGAGAGAGACCACTCAGTTCACACAGGTGTGATTTTTGGTTCAGTTTGTTGTGTTGTGTAAAATCTGTAAATCTCACATAATATGAAGGCAACCGGCGGTTCCATGCGCCGCACGAGGTGCCCTTTTTCACTTGAGCACCTGCCCCTCAAAATGTCTACTGATTCACACCCATTCTGAGAGGAACACAAGTTCCTATCAAAACTCAATACCGTATAGATTGACAATAATAGTTCGGAGCACTCATGTGTTCTGACTGTCAAATATTTAAGGCCCTATTAAAGATTACCTTCATAAATTACATTCCAATATCGAACATAATCTGTTATTTTAGTCAGCTAGTGCTATTTAGGATTTAAGTGTAAAATATATTGCATTAATTCAGGCAAAGTGTTAAGATGTCTTCCCAAATACATGTGTTGGTAATGTCTTTTCACGCATTTTACCAAACATATACCAAAAGCACCACCAAAACTGTGATACAATACAAAACAAATGTTTTTTTCCATGCTGTGTGACATTAATGATGTACAGTATTCTAGATCTCCTTTTTTAATTTGTTTTGATTCTGCAGGGATGCACTGCTGGTGATCCAGTGGAATATCCGTGCCTTCATGGTGGTCAAGAATTGGCCCTGGATGAAGATGTTCTTCAAGATCAAGCCACTGTTGAAGTCAGCGGAGGCCGAGAAGGAAATGGCTAATATGAAGCAGGAGTTTGGCAAACTTAAAGAGGTCTATGCCAAATCTGAAACGCGCAAGAAGGAATTAGAGGAGAAAATGGTCACTCTTCTCCAAGAGAAGAATGACCTACGGCTCCAAGTCCAATCGGTATGTTAAAAATCACACTCGTGTGAAGTGAGGGGTGCTCTTGTCATCATACATCACATTCCGTGCTCAGCCAATCAAATCATCACAAATGTCATCCGGCCAATCACTTTTATCTTCAATATGTACTTTGTACAGCCAATCAAATCATCGCTATGGGGTGATCAGCCAATCATGAGCCAATGTTCACAAAGCCTGGCATAGGAGGGGTTAGCTCCCCTCAGAAATCTTAATTAATGCATGATTAAGGTTAAAGGAGAATTCAGTGATTTGGAAAAAAACCCGGTCCGCCCCGGTAAGTGCACATGCATACACTTTACAGTTCGGGGGACGCACAACAGGCCACCAGCACACACATCAAGGCCCGCTCGATCCTGATTGGATGAAGGATGGGCCCATAGCCAAAAACGAAACCTACGCTTTTTTGACCCCAGGGGTGAACTGGGGACAGGGAGGAACTCCTTATATGGTCAGCACACTATAGTAGGGTGGATTATCACAGAAAAAGAAAAGTGATATTTGAATTAAGTGAAATCACTGAAGATACCTTTTAAGGCCCACAATGGAAATAAGCTCTCTATTTTGTGATTGATACTTTTGACCAAGCATGCATTTTTGGCAATTATTGTATGTTTTTCAACTGTGACAGGAGCAAGACAACCTGGGTGACGCAGAGGAAAGGTGTGAGGGACTGATCAAGAACAAGATTCAGATGGAAGGAAAAGCCAAAGAGTTTTCAGAGAGGTTGGAGGATGAGGAGGAGATGAATGCAGAACTCACTGCTAAGAAGAGGAAACTGGAGGACGAGTGTTCTGAGCTGAAGAAGGATATCGATGACTTGGAACTAACTCTGGCCAAAGTGGAGAAAGAGAAGCATGCCACCGAGAACAAGGTGTCACCAAAACATCTATTCATATTATGTCCCCAATAGGCTATAGCACATGGACTGTGAGATCATAAATAACACAATATCCCCGTCCCCACAGGTGAAGAACATGGTTGAGGAAATGGCTTCTCTGGACGACATCATCGCCACACTGACCAAGGAGAAGAAGGCATTACAAGAGGCTCACCAGCAGGTACTGGATGACCTGCAGTCAGAGGAGGACAAAGTCAACTCCTTGACCAAGGCCAACGCCAAACTGGAACAGCAAGTGGACGATGTAAGAAGTAAAATAAATCAACTTGCATTTGCGTGGAAATATATAGAACCTATATTGAATCTGACTAAGTATATCACTTGCGACAGCTTGAAGGGTCCCTGGAGCAAGAGAAGAAGATTCGTATGGATCTCGAGAGGTCCAAGAGGAAGTTTGAAGGAGACCTAAAGTTGTCTCATGAGAGTGTCATGGACCTGGAAAATGACAAGCAGCAACTAGAAGAGAGGCTGAAAAAGTGATTACATGACACTATTGTAATTACATGTATGCTATTACATGAGTTTGTGAGTGTTATAATTTGATTTAAAAGTATGTTGTCAAGGTGAGCTATACCATTTTGTCATCCGTAGAAAAGATTTTGAAATCAGCCAGCTTAATGGAAAAAATGAAGATGAACAAGCAATGAGTGTTCAACTCCAGAAGAAATTAAAGGAATTGCAGGTAATGCAAGTTAAATTAACTGGTTGAAGAACAATACAATGTCCTGAAATTGAAGCATGATTAAGATGCATGTGACCTGGATCTTTTAGGCCTGCATTGAGGAACTGGAAGAGGAGCTTGAGGCAGAGCGAGCTGCCCGGGCCAAGGTGGAGAAGCAGAGGTCTGACTTGGCCAGAGAGCTGGAGGAGATCAGCGAGAGGCTGGAGGAGGCTGGCGGGGCGACCGTCGCCCAGATTGAGATGAACAAGAAGAGAGAGGCAGAGTTTCAGAAGATGCGCAGAGACCTCGAAGAGGCCACTCTGCATCACGAGGCCACCACTGCCACCCTGAGGAAGAAACAGGCCGACAGTGTGGCGGACCTGGGAGAGCAGATTGACAACCTGCAGAGAGTCAAACAGAAACTGGAGAAGGAGAAGAGCGAAGTCAGACTGGAGTTGGACGATGTGGCCTCCAGCATGGAGCATATCGTGAAGACAAAGGTACATAGTTCACTCTTAATATTGGGTTTAACGGCATACAATATGAGCAAAGCTTCATTTCTATGGTGCCACATACATGCCGGAGGATTACAGTGTGTTTTCTCTGTCTGTCTGTTCGTCCCGAACTTGTGAACGGAATCAAGGATGAACTGATCAGAAATAGCTGGTAAAGGGACAACGTCAAAGTCACTGTGACCTCACAAAACATGTTCATTAAAGTCTTCATTCACTAGGCCTATATATGCTATAATTATGAGTCTGCATGGGCAGACAACAATGTAAACAGCAACTTGTTGGTCGATGCGTCCGATCTTAATGGTATTTCTAGTTTGTGCTATTGTTCTAAAAAAAGGTACCTCAGATAAGAAGCAATGAGTCATCATTTAATCTGACTAAACTATTTCAGGCTAGCCTGGAGAAAATGTGCAGGACTCTGGAAGATCAGATGAATGAATATAAAACAAAGGCAGAAGAGAGACAGCGCTCCATCAATGACTTCACCCTGCATAAAGCCAAGCTTCAAACCGAGAATGGTAAAATGGCGTGTTGATCATAATTAATTCAAATGGGTGAACTGACTCTAAGGCACTCAATTTAAATGAACTTCAAATCAGGTGAACTCTCACGCCGACTTGAGGAAAAGGACTCTCTGGTGTCTCAACTCACCAGAGGAAAACTATCCTACACTCAGCAGATTGAGGATCTTAAAAGACAACTGGAAGAAGAAGTCAAGGTAACAATACATGTTATACATAATTACATTAGTTAGTTATAAAGAGTAGATTGAATGACACAAGGCGGATACAAAATATCTTACCAATTTCATGCAGTGTTAATTTCGTCGATTAGGCCTACCTTTTTCACTAACACAAACTAAATACAATCTAAACTAGAACTGCACTCTGCCGAGTGCATACTTGCTTGTTGCACACTAGTAGGCCATAAATGGCCTACTAGTGCGCAAGCAGAGCGCACAAGTACTTTCGACCGCTGGAAACTATCACATCTCAGTATCTCTGTGAAGGAACGTTTGAAATGTATAATCATTACGTGTAACTATTTGCTACCTAACTACTTTTTTACAGAAAAATGAATCATTGATATGTGATGAAAAAAAGGTATATAAACTGGTATATAAACTAAAATATATTATACAGTATAATTATTTTATTACTTATTGTAAATTGTCAATTGTTTTAAATGTATTTCATTTTGTACTATAGTGATATTAATACTAAATCATGATCAGAGTAATATGTGTCTCTAACTTCAATTTCTGTAATAATACTTTCAAATTTGTTGAAATATACATGATCTAAAATACTTCCGAAATCTGTTTAATCTGGTCCCACCAGATACCACATTACGTCATCGTTGAGAGCTGGGACCAGAGTACACGGTGTGTATATGTATGACTAGCTCTCAGTGATGACGTAAGAGATATGGTCATCTGTGTAGTCTGGTCCCAGCAGACCAGGCACAGATTTACAAATTACAAATCACATTACAACTACATACAGAGTATGTAGTTGTAATTTGATTAGCAGTATACTGTGGTTACTTGGTTCCAAAAAGTGAAGCCAAGTTTCTTTCAACCGTAAGTCTGTGCCTGGTTTGCTGGGAGTCTGGGACCAGTTACAACATTACGTCATCGTTGAGAACTGGGACCAGAGTACATGGTGTGTATATGTATGACTAGCTCTCAGTGATGACGTAAGAGATATGGTCATCTGTGTAGTCTGGTCCCAGCAGACCAGGCACAGATTTACAAATTACAAATCACATTACAACTACATACAGAGTATGTAGTTGTAATTTGATTAGCAGTATACTGTGGTTACTTGGTTCCAAAAAGTGAAGCCAAGTTTTTTTCAACCGTAGGTTTGTGCCTGGTTTGCTGGGACCAGTTACAACATTACGTCATCCTTGAGAGAGTACATGGTGTGTATATGACGTAATGTTGTAACTTGTAACTTGTAACTTGTAACATTACGTCATATACACACCATGTACTCTCTCAAGGATGACGTAATGTTGTAACTAGTCCCAGCAAACCAGGCACAGACTTACCGTTGAAGAAAACTTGGCTTCACTTCGAAGAGACCAAGCGAAACTATTACTTGCGCGCTCTGCTTGCGCAAGTAACTATGATGACAAAAACTAAACTAAACTAAATATACTGACAACTAGCTTGTAGATAGCTATTTTTGGCATGTAACCAACAAGTGTAAAGTCGGCATTATAAGCATCAAGGCCTGCTAAAATACATTTTTGGCAATAAAATCAACTGTAGATTTACTGAATTATTCACATCTCAATTGACTAAAACAAATTGTATTCAAAAGACTATGACCATAAAACAAAATAAAATATCAAAATGTCAAAATGAACACTGGTTTCAGGCCAAGAATGCATTAGCCCATGCACTGCAGTGTGCTGTGTTTATTTCACCAGGCCAAGAATGCATTAGCCCATGCACTGCAGTCTGCTGTGTTTATTTCACCAGGCCAAGAATGCATTAGCCCATGCACTGCAGTCTGCTGTGTTTATTTCACCAGGCCAAGAATGCGTTAGCCCATGCACTGCAGTCTTCTCGCCACGACTCTGACCTGCTGAGGGAGCAGTATGAAGAGGAGCAGGAGGCCAAAGGCGAACTGCAGCGAGGCATGTCCAAGGCTAACTCTGAGGTGGCTCAGTGGAGAACCAAGTACGAGACTGATGCCATCCAGAGGACTGAAGAGCTGGAGGAGGCCAAGTGAGCACACAATCTTCTGTTGTTTTGCATGTTGGCACACCTTTTTAGACACTCACCTTCCTTGGAACTTCTCTCATTGCAATCCAGGAAGAAGCTGGCTCAGCGTCTCCAGGATGCAGAGGAGGCCGTTGAGACCATTAATGCTAAATGTGCTTCCCTGGAGAAGACCAAACACAGACTGCAGAATGAGATTGAAGATCTCATGGTGGACGTGGAGAGGTCTAACGCTGCTGCTGCTGCCCTGGACAAGAAGCAGAGGAACTTTGACAAGGTTGCATTTTATCTCTAAAACATATTTCCACGCAGGAAAATAGAGCACAAGTACTTGTAATAACAGGGTGTTCTTGTTTCCTCCAGGTCCTGGCAGAGTGGAAGCAGAAGTACGAGGAGTCTCAAGTCGAGCTAGAGAGCTCCCAGAAGGAGGCCAGGTCTCTGAGCACTGATCTCTTCAAACTGAAGAACTCCTACGAAGAATCTCTGGACCACCTGGAGACCCTGAAGAGAGAGAACAAGAATCTACAGGGTAAGCAGATATGTGATCTATTGAAGCATTCTTTAGGGTCATTGTTCTATTATAATGACATTTATTTTTCTTCATCCTCAGAGGAAATAGTTGATCTCACTGAGCAAGTTGCTCAGAGTGGAAAGAATATTTATGAGCTTGAGAAGAATCGGAAACAGCTGGAGCATGAAAAGTGTGAGATTCAAGCAGCTCTGGAAGAAGCAGAGGTACAGTATGATGACATTTGAACTTACCTCAAAGTTTCTTCAAACTACCTCTGATTCCCATTCTTCTCCTCATGCTAGGCCACACTGGAGCATGAAGAAGGGAAGATCCTTCGAGCGCAGCTTGAGTTTAATCAGGTGAAGGCTGACATTGAGCGCAAGCTAGCAGAGAAGGATGAAGAGATGGAGACGGCCAAGAGAAACCAACAGAGAATTGTGGATAATCTTCAAAGCTCTCTTGAGTCAGAGACTCGCAGCAGGAATGAGGCCATGCGCCTGAAGAAGAAGATGGAGGGAGACCTGAATGAGATGGAGATCCAGCTCAGCCAGGCCAACAGGCAGGCGGCTGAGGCTCAGAAACAACTCAAGTCTGTTCATGCTCATCTGAAGGTAGAGTGTGAAAGAAAACATCAGCTGCTTGATATAAAAGCACCCAAAAATATGTACTATTAGTTGTTTTTTTTCTTTCAGGATGCTCAACTGCAGCTTGACGATTCTCTCCGTGCCAATGACGATCTGAAGGAGAACATTGCCATCGTTGAGAGACGGAACAACCTCATGCAGGCCGAACTGGAGGAGTTGAGAGCAGCTCTGGAACAAACCGAGAGAGGCCGCAAGCTGGCTGAGCAAGAGCTCTTGGATATCAGCGAGAGAGTCCAATTGCTGCACTCACAGGTAAGACGATGCATTTACCAAAATTGGGCAGAATTATTGTGACGTAAAGACATTCTCTAATAAGATTTCATCTCTGAACACCAGAACACCAGCTTGATAAACCTGAGGAAGAAGCTGGAGGCCGATACGTCCCAGCTTCAGTCAGAGGTGGACGAAGCGTTGCAGGAGTGCAGAAATGCAGAGGAAAAGGCCAAGAAGGCCATTACTGATGCTGCCATGATGGCAGATGAGCTGAAGAAGGAGCAGGACACCAGTGCTCACCTGGAGCGCATGAAGAAGAACATGGAACAAACCATCAAGGACCTGCAGCACCGTCTGGATGAGGCGGAGCAGATCGCCATGAAGGGAGGCAAGAAGCAGGTGCAGAAGCTGGAGGCCAGGGTGAGTTTATTTTATTTGGAACATGTAATAATATCATAACCATAATGAGAAGGCTACTTTGTTACACCTCCTTACCCGTCTCCCCACAACGTCACAGGTAAAAGAACTTGAAAGTGAAGTGGAGATGGAGCAGAAAAAGGCCAATGATTGCATCAAGGGAATACGAAAATACGAGAGGCGCATTAAGGAGCTTACTTACCAGGTATCCTTCCAATTAGATGAAAGGAAAACGTCTTGAGACAGTCTGACAAACCACAATTTAAAAATGTAATGTTCTGTTTTCAGACTGAGGAAGACCGTAAGAATTTGACCCGCCTGCAAGATCTGGTAGACAAGTTGCAGCTCAAGGTGAAAGCCTACAAGAGAGCTTCAGAGGAGGCTGTAAGTACTGTCTAATATGAACAGAAACATTGTATGTATCCCACACCTAGAGGCAGTAATTGACTATGGAAAGACAGTTTTTTCTATCTTCTCTATTTTTGTTTATTTCTAATTTTCCCCCATTCAATTAGCTATTGTATTGACTACATTGTGTCAACAGGAGGAACAGACCAACGGTCATCTGACCAAGTTCCGTAAGCTTACGCATGAGCTGGATGAGGCTGAGGAGAGAGCTGACATCGCTGAGTCTCAGGTCAACAAGCTACGTGCCAAGAGCCGCGATGTGGGATCCAAAGTCAGTGTGAATTCATTACACTATGTAAATCAACATGGAAAAACTTGTAACTTGTTTGAGATGGGTATTGCTCCAGGGCCGTGCAGAGAGCATTGGGGGGGCAGGGGCTCAAACTCCAGAAAAGGGCGTGTGTGGGCGTGCGTAGCGCGCGTCGATTTTTGGGGGTGGTATTTTTGTGGAGTCCTTGTGCCATTTCATGTCATTGGACAGTAAAATAAGCAATATGTTCTCATTAGTCTGAAACTAAAACTGACCGATGGCAAATTAAAAGATAATTCATTATGATAGTGGAATTTATCATTACCTAATGTTCGTCTTGAAGGGCCAATGGCACTTATTGGTCCCCACACAAGCCCTTATTGGTCCCCACACAAGCCCTTATTGGCCCCCACACAAGCCCTTATTGGCCCCCACACAAGCCCTTATTGGCCCCCACATAAGCCCTTATTGGCCCCCACACAAGCCCTTATTGGCCCCCACACAAGCCCTTATTGGCCCCCACACAAGCCCTTATTGGCCCCCCACACAAGCCATTTTTGGCCCCCACATAAGCCCTTATTGCCCCCCCCCCACACAAGCCCTTATTTGCCCCCCAAATAAGCCCTTCTTTCCCCCCCACACAAGCCACACACAAGCCCTTTGCTTATAGTATTTGGGGCCCTTTCCCTCAAACAAAATAAAAACAAATAAAAAAATAAAACTTTTTTCTTTTTTTATAGAGAAATATCACTTTCTGCGAAAGGGCAGGTGCTCAAGCCCCCCCCCCCCCACCACCCCCCCCTCTGCACGTGCACTATTGCGTGTATGAGTGCGTGCGTGTGCTAGATATTAATTGTCTTTTCACCTCTGTTACAGAAAGGCCACGATGAAGAGTGAAGCTCATTGATGAATAATCATTTCTGAGACATCTGGCCTGCCTGCCCCAGTATCAGTGTCTCCCTAAGCATGCCCTGTTGTTCAGTAGAATAAAACAAATCTGCAACTTCACCTGAATTGTCTTCTCTTTAACTTTTTATAAAAGAAAAAAATTGTACTATGTTGTGAATTAGCAGAAGTCATTATTTGGTCAGAACTGAGGCGATTTAACTCCTCCTTCCGGGTTGGAACAGAGTGCATTCTGGGATGGATTGGGCCGCTGACTATCGTTGCACTGAAACAGCGTTCACGTATGAAACAGCGTTCACGTATGAAACAGCGTTCACGTGTCATCATCACTTTTAATTTAATTTGTTTTGTGTTTTAATTGTTTATTTCATTTTAAAGTACAATATCCCTTTTAACACAGTGTAATATGCATAGTAGCAGCCTACACCTGTTGAGATATTATCTCCTAAACCAGTGATACTCAACCTCAGGCCCGCGGGCCACATCAGGCCCGCGGGACCATTATGACTGGCCCACCAATGAAAATCTAAAAAAAAGAAGAAAAAGAAATCTGGAAAATGAAATAAAAATAAATACATCTGAATGAAGTTATCTTTAATTACATTATTATAAGTAATACTATTAGAGTTGTACTATTACTCGAACGAAAATAAAAGCTTGGGGGGGGGGGGGGGAGATGCAATGCAAATGAAAGACAGATACTGTGTATCCCTATTCCCTGACATAATTTTATAGCTAAACGGACAGAATTCTATTTTATTTGAATGATGAAACCCAGCTGCCATTAATAGTTGGAAATGGAAATGGAAATTGCGGAAATGGAAATTGCGGAAATTGCGGAAATGGTGGAAATGCGGAAATGGAAATTGCGGAAATGGTAATTGCGGAAATTGCGGAAATGGTGGAAATGGATATTGCGGAAATGGAAGTTGAGGAAATTGCGGAAATGGAAATTGCGGAAATGGAAATTGCGGAAATTGCGGAAATGGTAATTGCGGAAATTGCGGAAATTGCTCTTCACTTATAGCTATCTATTTTCAGGTAGATTGTTTTATTTTACTCAGTCAGCCATATCACTCCTCATTTTTTTTCATGAAAAAGGTCATAGCTGGGTAATCTATTTTCAGGCAAATTGTGTTCATTGTATTTTATTTTACTCAGCCATAACAATTTATTTTCTGTTAACCAACTTGCTGGCTGGCAGGCAGGCAGACAGCTACTCATAGACAGGCAGACAGACAGACAGCTACTCATGGAGAATTGGACAGGCAGGCAGTCAGACAGACAGCTACTCATAGACAGGCAGACAGACAGCTACTCATGGAGAATTGGACAGGCAGGCAGACAGCTACTCATAGACAGGCAGACAGACAGACAGCTACTCATGGAGAATTGGACAGGCAGGCAGTCAGACAGCTACTCATAGACAGGCAGACAGACAGCTACTCATGGAGAATTGGACAGGCAGGCAGACAGCTACTCATAGACAGGCAGACAGACAGACAGCTACTCATGGAGAATTGGACAGGCAGGCAGTCAGACAGCTACTCATAGACAGGCAGACAGACAGCTACTCATGGAGAATTGGACAGGCAGGCAGACAGCTACTCATGGACAATTGGACACACAGCCCACAGGTAAAACCGGCAAAGACTCATGTCAAAAAACATGGGCTATAACCCATCGTTTTTTTCATTTTTTCAAATTTCCTCAATTTCCAAAATTTCGCAATTTGCAATTACCGCAATTTCCTGAACTTTTTTAAAAATTTCAAGTTAGCCTAAATTGCGGAAAATTGCGGAAATTGCGGAATTCAGGAAATTTCAGAAATTTCAAGTTGGACGATGGGTTATAGCCCATGTTTTTTGACATGAGTCTTTGCCGGTTTGAACCGGCACACTTCTACGGTCGAGTTCCATCTTCGTCCTTTTTTTGTTCCAAGTGTTTCAACAATGTTGCAACTTCCGGGCCACCGATTGGCCGGTGCCCGGATCGTGCAGGCTACCATTGGCTGGTTCCAACTGGGGTTCCAACCCAGGAGCCAATGGGGGCATGGTCCCGCCCCTACCTCTCAGTAATTCCAAAACAGCACGGTGGCGGCCATCTTGTTACAGTGTGCGGTGGATGGACGTATTCATAATTTTAATAAATCGTACAAGGTGTTTGGAAAATATTTAAAGGCAGCAGGGCTTTCTCCAGGGGCCAATAAGGGAACGATTTTAATTTGGAACATTTCTGTCCATTTTTGGCTTAGTTATGGACATGTAGTATCTGTTAGCATGTTAGCTAGCTGCTGGATGATGATGATGATGATGGGTTCTTCTTATTATGTGTGAATATTTCATATTTTTTACAAGGCGTTTGGAAATTAGTGAAAAGCACCGTGGCTTCAACCAGGTCTCACCTGTTATTTAACTGTCTAGGCCTATTCACATGCAATGAACTCAAGTGTCACAAAGCAAAGCAACACGAAAAGCGATGGTAATAGTACTATTAGCCAGCATCTGCTGACCTATATGGGGTGCGAGGCCCTGCATTGCTCAATAACCTGCTTTGATGACACTTTTGTCCTTTTGTATGTTTAAATCAAATGTCAAATTATAGTTCAAAGACACCAAGAAGATAGTCTGTGATTACAATATCAATTTAAAATGTATTACCCATTTCTTGTTTCCTGTTTTCCACTTCATGATAAATGCTTTTATGTGATGTATTCCCATGCTTTTGTTCTTGCTTAATGTAAATCGCTCTGGATTAAGAGCGTCTGCTAAATGCCTAAATTGTAAAATTGTAAATTGTCCCCTTGCGCGCAGGGTCCGGCCCATTCCTCTCTGTTATGTCATATGACGAGCATTTAACTTTTAATATCACAATTATTGTAGCTAATCTTTAACTGAATCTGGAAGTATTCCTTTATTAAATTATTCTTCATAGTCTGGAATTGTAACTGATCAATTTTCTTTTGTGACTTTCGCCTTTATTTTATATGGAGGGACAGTCAGTGGTGTAAACTTTATTTATATAGCACATTTCATACATAAAATGCAACTCTGTCACATTCTGTCTCTCCCTCAGTCTCCACACTGGCCTCCCATATCCCATTCCAGCACACCCAGTTCCATTTACACACCTGTCAACTACCTAATCAGCCCAGCAGTGAACACTTCTCCAATCAACCTGCTCACTATAAAACTGGACTCAGTACAAACACTCATTGTCAGTTCATAACCTGTGTCACAGATGTCCTGCCTGTTCATGTGTTGACTTTGATGTCATTCTGATTCATGCCTGATTCCTACCTGCATTCCCCTGTGTAAGATATCTCGTAATTCTTTATTAAATACTTTATTATTATACTCTAGTTTGTTGTGACTTTGCTCCTGGGTTCAACTCTGTCTGCATCCTTGACAACTAAAGTACTTCACATATTAAACTTTATTTATATAGCACATGTCATACATAAAATGCAACTCAAAGTACTTCACATGAAAATAAAATAAAAAATAACAAGCAGCGGAATGCCAGAAACAAAAAGTAGGTCAATCTACAATTAGCAAATAAAAATAGCAATACAAAACTAAAACATTAAAAATGGTAAGGAAATTTGTATTGGATAATACATTTTAAATTGATATTATTAGATATTCAACTTTATTGACATGTATAATTAAATTGGTGTCTTTACACTGTAGAATCCATTGTTGTTTGTTTCTGTTGCTTAACTCTGTTGCTTTAACTACATATAAGTGTCTATTTGTTTGTCTCTAAATGTTTTGATGAATTGAACAATGCCCTTTGTTCAATTCATGCCATACTATAGCACGCCGTTTTTCATCATTTTTGAGGATTTGAAGAAAATTCAAAATTTCAAAAAACATGGGTTATAGCCCATCGTTTTTTGAATTTTTGAAAAAAATGTTATCCTCATTTTTCATCATTTTTTAACATGGGCTATAGCCCTTACCGTACGGCATACTATAGCACGCCGTTTTTCATCAATTTTGAGGATTTGAAGAAAATTCAAAATTTCAAAAAACATGGGTTATAGCCCATCGTTTTTTGAATTTTTGAAAAAATGTTATCCTCATTTTTCATCATTTTTGAACATGGGCTATAGCCCCTACCGTACGGCATACTATAGCACGCCGTTTTTCATCATTTTTGAGGATTTGAAGAAAATTCAAAATTTCAAAAAACATGGGTTATAGCCCATCGTTTTTTTAATTTTTGAAAAAAATGTTATCCTCATTTTTCATCATTTTTGAACATGGGCTATAGCCCCTACCGTACGGCATACTATAGCACGCCGTTTTTCATCATTTTTGAGGATTTGAAGAAAATTCAAAATTTCAAAAAACATGGGTTATAGCCCATCGTTTTTTGAATTTTTGAAAAAAATGTTATCCTCATTTTTCATCATTTTTGAACATGGGCTATAGCCCCTACCGTACGGCATACTATAGCACGCCGTTTTTCATCATTTTTGAGGATTTGAAGAAAATTCAAAATTTCAAAAAACATGGGTTATAGCCCATTGTTTTTTGAATTTTTGAAAAAAATGTTATCCTCATTTTTCATCATTTTTGAACATGGGCTATAGCCCCTACCGTACGGCATACTATAGCACGCCGTTTTTCATCATTTTTGAGGATTTGAAGAAAATTCAAAATTTCAAAAAACATGGGTTATAGCCCATCGTTTTTTGAATTTTTGAAAAAAATGTTATCCTCATTTTTCATCATTTTTGAACATGGGCTATAGCCCCTACCGTACGGCATACTATAGCACGCCGTTTTTCATCATTTTTGAGGATTTGAAGAAAATTCAAAATTTCAAAAAACATGGGTTATAGCCCATCGTTTTTTGAATTTTTGAAAAAAATGTTATCCTCATTTTTCATCATTTTTGAACATGGGCTATAGCCCCTACCGTACGGCATACTATAGCACGCCGTTTTTCATCATTTTTGAGGATTTGAAGAAAATTCAAAATTTCAAAAAACATGGGTTATAGCCCATCGTTTTTTGAATTTTTGAAAAAAATGTTATCCTCATTTTTCATCATTTTTGAACATGGGCTATAGCCCCTACCGTACGGCATACTATAGCACGCCGTTTTTCATCATTTTTGAGGATTTGAAGAAAATTCAAAATTTCAAAAAACATGGGTTATAGCCCATCGTTTTTTGAATTTTTGAAAAAAATGTTATCCTCATTTTTCATAATTTTTGAACATGGGCTATAGCCCCTACCGTACGGCATACTATAGCACGCCGTTTTTCATCATTTTTGAGGATTTGAAGAAAATTCAAAATTTCAAAAAACATGGGTTATAGCCCATCATTTTTTGAATTTTTGGAAAAAATGTTATCCTCATATTTCATCATTTTTGAACATGGGCTATAGCCCCTACCGTACGGCATACTATAGCACGCCGTTTTTCATCATTTTTGAGGATTTGAAGAAAATTCAAAATTTCAAAAAACATGGGTTATAGCCCATTGTTTTTTGAATTTTTGAAAAAAATGTTATCCTCATTTTTCATCATTTTTGAACATGGGCTATAGCCCCTACCGTACGGCATACTATAGCACGCCGTTTTTCATCATTTTTGAGGATTTGAAGAAAATTCAAAATTTCAAAAAACATGGGTTATAGCCCATCGTTTTTTGAATTTTTGAAAAAAATGTTATCCTCATTTTTCATCATTTTTGAACATGGGCTATAGCCCCTACCGTACGGCATACTATAGCACGCCGTTTTTCATCATTTTTGAGGATTTGAAGAAAATTCAAAATTTCAAAAAACATGGGTTATAGCCCATCGTTTTTTGAATTTTTGAAAAAAATGTTATCCTCATTTTTCATCATTTTTGAACATGGGCTATAGCCCCTACCGTACGGCATACTATAGCACGCCGTTTTTCATCATTTTTGAGGATTTGAAGAAAATTCAAAATTTCAAAAAACATGGGTTATAGCCCATCGTTTTTTGAATTTTTGAAAAAAATGTTATCCTCATTTTTCATCATTTTTGAACATGGGCTATAGCCCCTACCGTACGGCATACTATAGCACGCCGTTTTTCATCATTTTTGAGGATTTGAAGAAAATTCAAAATTTCAAAAAACATGGGTTATAGCCCATCGTTTTTTGAATTTTTGAAAAAAATGTTATCCTCATTTTTCATCATTTTTGAACATGGGCTATAGCCCCTACCGTACGGCATACTATAGCACGCTGTTTTTCATCATTTTTGAGGATTTGAAGAAAATTCAAAATTTCAAAAAACATGGGTTATAGCCCATTGTTTTTTGAATTTTTGAAAAAAATGTTATCCTCATTTTTCATCATTTTTGAACATGGGCTATAGCCCCTACCGTACGGCATACTATAGCACGCCGTTTTTCATCATTTTTGAGGATTTGAAGAAAATTCAAAATTTCAAAAAACATGGGTTATAGCCCATCGTTTTTTGAATTTTTGAAAAAAATGTTATCCTCATTTTTCATCATTTTTGAACATGGGCTATAGCCCCTACCGTACGGCATACTATAGCACGCCGTTTTTCATCATTTTTGAGGATTTGAAGAAAATTCAAAATTTCAAAAAACATGGGTTATAGCCCATCGTTTTTTGAATTTTTGAAAAAAATGTTATCCTCATTTTTCATCATTTTTGAACATGGGCTATAGCCCCTACCGTACGGCATACTATAGCACGCCGTTTTTCATCATTTTTGAGGATTTGAAGAAAATTTCAAATTTCAAAAAACATGGGTTATAGCCCATCGTTTTTTGAATTTTTGAAAAAAATGTTATCCTCATTTTTCATCATTTTTGAACATGGGCTATAGCCCCTACAGTACGGCATACTATAGCACGCCGTTTTTCATCATTTTTGAGGATTTGAAGAAAATTCTAAATTTCAAAAAACATGGGTTATAGCCCATTGTTTTTTGAATTTTTGAAAAAAATGTTATCCTCATTTTTCATCATTTTTGAACATGGGCTATAGCCCCTACCGTACGGCATACTATAGCACGCTGTTTTTCATCATTTTTGAGGATTTGAAGAAAATTCAAAATTTCAAAAAACATGGGTTATAGCCCATTGTTTTTTGAATTTTTGAAAAAAAATGTTATCCTCATTTTTCATCATTTTTGAACATGGGCTATAGCCCCTACCGTACGGCATACTATAGCACGCCGTTTTTCATCATTTTTGAGGATTTGAAGAAAATTCAAAATTTCAAAAAACATGGGTTATAGCCCATCGTTTTTTGAATTTTTGAAAAAAATGTTATCCTCATTTTTCATCATTTTTGAACATGGGCTATAGCCCCTACCGTACGGCATACTATAGCACGCCGTTTTTCATCATTTTTGAGGATTTGAAGAAAATTCAAAATTTCAAAAAACATGGGTTATAGCCCATCGTTTTTTGAATTTTTGAAAAAAATGTTATCCTCATTTTCATCATTTTTGAACATGGGCTATAGCCCCTACCGTACGGCATACTATAGCACGCCGTTTTTCATCATTTTTGAGGATTTGAAGAAAATTCAAAATTTCAAAAAACATGGGTTATAGCCCATCGTTTTTTGAATTTTTGAAAAAAAATGTTATCCTCATTTTTCATCATTTTTGAACATGGGCTATAGCCCCTACCGTACGGCATACTATAGCACGCCGTTTTTCATCATTTTTGAGGATTTGAAGAAAATTCAAAATTTCAAAAAACATGGGTTATAGCCCATCGTTTTTTGAATTTTTGAAAAAAATGTTATCCTCATTTTTCATCATTTTTGAACATGGGCTATAGCCCCTACCGTACGGCATACTATAGCACGCCGTTTTTCATCATTTTTGAGGATTTGAAGAAAATTCAAAATTTCAAAAAACATGGGTTATAGCCCATCGTTTTTTGAATTTTTGAAAAAAATGTTATCCTCATTTTCATCATTTTTGAACATGGGCTATAGCCCCTACCGTACGGCATACTATAGCACGCCGTTTTTCATCATTTTTGAGGATTTGAAGAAAATTCAAAATTTCAAAAAACATGGGTTATAGCCCATCGTTTTTTGAATTTTTGAAAAAAAATGTTATCCTCATTTTTCATCATTTTTGAACATGGGCTATAGCCCCTACCGTACGGCATACTATAGCACGCCGTTTTTCATCATTTTTGAGGATTTGAAGAAAATTCAAAATTTCAAAAAACATGGGTTATAGCCCATCGTTTTTTGAATTTTTGAAAAAAATGTTATCCTCATTTTTCATCATTTTTGAACATGGGCTATAGCCCCTACCGTACGGCATACTATAGCACGCCGTTTTTCATCATTTTTGAGGATTTGAAGAAAATTCAAAATTTCAAAAAACATGGGTTATAGCCCATCGTTTTTTGAATTTTTGAAAAAAATGTTATCCTCATTTTCATCATTTTTGAACATGGGCTATAGCCCCTACCGTACGGCATACTATAGCACGCCGTTTTTCATCATTTTTGAGGATTTGAAGAAAATTCAAAATTTCAAAAAACATGGGTTATAGCCCATCGTTTTTTGAATTTTTGAAAAAAAATGTTATCCTCATTTTTCATCATTTTTGAACATGGGCTATAGCCCCTACCGTACGGCATACTATAGCACGCCGTTTTTCATCATTTTTGAGGATTTGAAGAAAATTCAAAATTTCAAAAAACATGGGTTATAGCCCATCGTTTTTGGAATTTTTGAAAAAAATGTTATCCTCATTTTTCATCATTTTTGAACATGGGCTATAGCCCCTACCGTACGGCATACTATAGCACGCCGTTTTTCATCATTTTTGAGGATTTGAAGAAAATTCAAAATTTCAAAAAACATGGGTTATAGCCCATCGTTTTTTTAATTTTTGAAAAAAATGTTATCCTCATTTTTCATCATTTTTGAACATGGGCTATAGCCCCTACCGTACGGCATACTATAGCACGCTGTTTTTCATCATTTTTGAGGATTTGAAGAAAATTCAAAATTTCAAAAAACATGGGTTATAGCCCATTGTTTTTTGAATTTTTGAAAAAAACGTTATCCTCATTTTTCATCATTTTTGAACATGGGCTATAGCCCCTACCGTACGGCATACTATAGCACGCCGTTTTTCATCATTTTTGAGGATTTGAAGAAAATTCAAAATTTCAAAAAACATGGGTTATAGCCCATCGTTTTTTGAATTTTTGAAAAAAATGTTATCCTCATTTTTCATCATTTTTGAACATGGGCTATAGCCCCTACCGTACGGCATACTATAGCACGCCGTTTTTCATCATTTTTGAGGATTTGAAGAAAATTCAAAATTTCAAAAAACATGGGTTATAGCCCATCGTTTTTTGAATTTTTGAAAAAAATGTTATCCTCATTTTCATCATTTTTGAACATGGGCTATAGCCCCTACCGTACGGCATACTATAGCACGCCGTTTTTCATCATTTTTGAGGATTTGAAGAAAATTCAAAATTTCAAAAAACATGGGTTATAGCCCATCGTTTTTTGAATTTTTGAAAAAAAATGTTATCCTCATTTTTCATCATTTTTGAACATGGGCTATAGCCCCTACCGTACGGCATACTATAGCACGCCGTTTTTCATCATTTTTGAGGATTTGAAGAAAATTCAAAATTTCAAAAAACATGGGTTATAGCCCATCGTTTTTGGAATTTTTGAAAAAAATGTTATCCTCATTTTTCATCATTTTTGAACATGGGCTATAGCCCCTACCGTACGGCATACTATAGCACGCCGTTTTTCATCATTTTTGAGGATTTGAAGAAAATTCAAAATTTCAAAAAACATGGGTTATAGCCCATCGTTTTTTTAATTTTTGAAAAAAATGTTATCCTCATTTTTCATCATTTTTGAACATGGGCTATAGCCCCTACCGTACGGCATACTATAGCACGCTGTTTTTCATCATTTTTGAGGATTTGAAGAAAATTCAAAATTTCAAAAAACATGGGTTATAGCCCATTGTTTTTTGAATTTTTGAAAAAAACGTTATCCTCATTTTTCATCATTTTTGAACATGGGCTATAGCCCCTACCGTACGGCATACTATAGCACGCCGTTTTTCATCATTTTTGAGGATTTGAAGAAAATTCAAAATTTCAAAAAACATGGGTTATAGCCCATCGTTTTTTGAATTTTTGAAAAAAATGTTATCCTCATTTTTCATCATTTTTGAACATGGGCTATAGCCCCTACCGTACGGCATACTATAGCACGCCGTTTTTCATCATTTTTGAGGATTTGAAGAAAATTCAAAATTTCAAAAAACATGGGTTATAGCCCATCGTTTTTTGAATTTTTGAAAAAAAATGTTATCCTCATTTTTCATCATTTTTGAACATGGGCTATAGCCCCTACCGTACGGCATACTATAGCACGCCGTTTTTCATCATTTTTGAGGATTTGAAGAAAATTCAAAATTTCAAAAAACATGGGTTATAGCCCATCGTTTTTGGAATTTTTGAAAAAAATGTTATCCTCATTTTTCATCATTTTTGAACATGGGCTATAGCCCCTACCGTACGGCATACTATAGCACGCTGTTTTTCATCATTTTTGAGGATTTGAAGAAAATTCAAAATTTCAAAAAACATGGGTTATAGCCCATTGTTTTTTGAATTTTTGAAAAAAACGTTATCCTCATTTTTCATCATTTTTGAACATGGGCTATAGCCCCTACCGTACGGCATACTATAGCACGCCGTTTTTCATCATTTTTGAGGATTTGAAGAAAATTCAAAATTTCAAAAAACATGGGTTATAGCCCATCGTTTTTTGAATTTTTGAAAAAAATGTTATCCTCATTTTTCATCATTTTTGAACATGGGCTATAGCCCCTACCGTACGGCATACTATAGCACGCCGTTTTTCATCATTTTTGAGGATTTGAAGAAAATTCAAAATTTCAAAAAACATGGGTTATAGCCCATCATTTTTTGAATTTTTGAAAAAAAAATTATCCTCATTTTTCATCATTTTTGAACCTGGGCTATAGCCCCTACCGTACGGCATACTATAGCACGCCGTTTTTCATCATTTTTGAGGATTTGAAGAAAATTCAAAATTTCAAAAAACATGGGTTATAGCCCATCGTTTTTTTAATTTTTGAAAAAAATGTTATCCACATTTTTCATCATTTTTGAACATGGGCTATAGCCCCTACCGTACGGCATACTATAGCACGCCGTTTTTCATCATTTTTGAGGATTTGAAGAAAATTCAAAATTTCAAAAAACATGGGTTATAGCCCATCGTTTTTTGAATTTTTGAAAAAAATGTTATCCTCATTTTTCATCATTTTTGAACATGGGCTATAGCCCCTACCGTACGGCATACTATAGCACGCCGTTTTCATCATTTTTGAGGATTTGAAGAAAATTCAAAATTTCAAAAAACATGGGTTATAGGCCATCGTTTTTTGAATTTTTGAAAAAAATGTTATCCTCATTTTTCATCATTTTTGAACATGGGCTATAGCCCCTACCGTACGGCATACTATAGCACGCCGTTTTTCATCATTTTTGAGGATTTGAAGAAAATTCAAATTTAAAAAAAACATGGGTTATAGCCCATCGTTTTTTGAATTTTTGAAAAAAATGTTATCCTCATTTTTCATCATTTTTGAACATGGGCTATAGCCCCTACCGTACGGCATACTATAGCACGCCGTTTTTCATCATTTTTGAGGATTTGAAGAAAATTCAAAATTTCAAAAAACATGGGTTATAGCCCATTGTTTTTTGAATTTTTGAAAAAAATGTTATCCTCATTTTTCATCATTTTTGAACATGGGCTATAGCCCCTACCGTACGGCATACTATAGCACGCCGTTTTTCATCATTTTTGAGGATTTGAAGAAAATTCAAAATTTCAAAAAACATGGGTTATAGCCCATCGTTTTTTGAATTTTTGAAAAAAATGTTATCCTCATTTTTCATCATTTTTGAACATGGGCTATAGCCCCTACCGTACGGCATACTATAGCACGCCGTTTTTCATCATTTTTGAGGATTTGAAGAAAATTCAAAATTTCAAAAAACATGGGTTATAGCCCATCGTTTTTTGAATTTTTGAAAAAAATGTTATCCACATTTTTCATCATTTTTGAACATGGACTATAGCCCCTACCGTACGGCATACTATAGCACGCCGTTTTTCATCATTTTTGAGGATTTGAAGAAAATTCAAAATTTCAAAAAACATGGGTTATAGCCCATCGTTTTTTGAATTTTTGGAAAAAATGTTATCCTCATTTTTCATCATTTTTGAACATGGGCTATAGCCCCTACCGTACGGCATACTATAGCACGCCGTTTTTCATCATTTTTGAGGATTTGAAGAAAATTCAAAATTTCAAAAAACATGGGTTATAGCCCATCGTTTTTTGAATTTTTGAAAAAAATGTTATCCACATTTTTCATCATTTTTGAACATGGGCTATAGCCCCTACCGTACGGCATACTATAGCACGCCGTTTTTCATCATTTTTGAGGATTTGAAGAAAATTCAAAATTTCAAAAAACATGGGTTATAGCCCATCGTTTTTTGAATTTTTGAAAAAAAATGTTATCCTCATTTTTCATCATTTTTGAACATGGGCTATAGCCCCTACCGTACGGCATACTATAGCACGCCGTTTTTCATCATTTTTGAGGATTTGAAGAAAATTCAAAATTTCAAAAAACATGGGTTATAGCCCATTGTTTTTTGAATTTTTGAAAAAAATGTTATCCTCATTTTTCATCATTTTTGAACATGGGCTATAGCCCCTACCGTACGGCATACTATAGCACGCCGTTTTTCATCATTTTTGAGGATTTGAAGAAAATTCAAAATTTCAAAAAACATGGGTTATAGCCCATCGTTTTTTGAATTTTTGAAAAAAATGTTATCCTCATTTTCATCATTTTTGAACATGGGCTATAGCCCCTACCGTACGGCATACTATAGCACGCCGTTTTTCATCATTTTTGAGGATTTGAAGAAAATTCAAAATTTCAAAAAACATGGGTTATAGCCCATCAGTAGTATAATATGGTGGGTGTTCACTACACATTCTGACCACTACCACTGGTGGCGCTAGTGAGCAATTAATGAATAATTTGCATAATTAATTATGCAAATTAGTAATTAAAATAGATAGATATAAATAGATATAATTAGCATAATAATAAATCATAAATATAAATATCCATAACCAATAAAATATCCATAAATATAATTAGCATATAATAGTTTATAATTAAATAATAAAAAGCTAATAATAGTTTTTATAACTTTGTGTTTGTGTGTGTTTAATCTGATCATCTCAGCTCTCCCTCCCTCCCTCTCCATGCCCCAAAAAACCTAACAGACATGATGCTCTGGGGGTGAAGGTGTGGGGGATGGTCGCTAACCTCATGCAATCTTGTGTATGGCCAGGGGGCCATTGTCTTGAATTTGTTTGAAGCTTGGGGAGGTGTGAATAGAATAATGGTAATGCAAATGCCAATTTGATGACATAGTCTTTGCAACGGCAATGTCTATATTTACTTGATTGTGTTGGATTGGTCTGAGGGGGCATAACTTTGTTTTTAGTTTTTTAACATTTGTTTGCATGGTGACATAGTGAGGTTTATATATACATTACTTAAAATAAAAACGTATTTGTAGTTAATGTTTATAAAAAGTTTATAAAATTTATATTTACAGACTGCCGTAGCATCTAGGTGTGAAGTTTCACAGGTCCCCCTTATAATATGAGCTCTGAGTTCAATGAGGGTGTAGACAAAGGACTCAGATTATCATACTTAGAGAAGGTTTGTTGGTTGATACTATGCCGCGGGGTCCACAGTAGCGGGTGAAGATTGGTATGCAAATGTGGCACACCGCTGTTACAGTCACGGATCCCTGATGCATCCTGGGTAATGCTAGTTTGTAAATTAGGTCCAGGGAGGCATCCATTGTAATTCTTGTGTAAGTCAAGGATACCCCACCTAGTGGTCAATTTCTATATATATATATATATATATATATATATATATAAATACCCTGCAGTACCTACTATGCCCTGATTTCAGTCACCTAGTGCAAATGTGTTCAAGCAATGGTCAGGGGGCTACCGGTGGTCTTTGAGAGGGTACAGGTGACCCCCACCAGCTAAATCATGGAGAGTTGGTAACCAAATAGGCTCCTTATAGATCTTTAACTCTATACTTTTCAATATTTGGTGTTTTGTGCTGTGTCTTTGAATTTTGTATGTTTCATATGGTACTAATGTGTCGGGGTAATGGTATGTCTAGTATTATTTTTGGTGTTTTGTGTTGTGTCTTTGAATTTTGTATGCTTCATGTGATACTAATGGGTTTGGGTTATTGTCTGTCTTGTATTATTTTTGGTGTTTTGTGTTGGGATCTTTGAATTTTTTATGTTTCATGTTGTCCTAATGGGGTTGGGTATTGTATATCTTGTATTATTTTTTGTGTTTTGTGTTGTGTCTTTGAATTTTGCATGCTTCATGTGGTACTAATGTGTTTGGGTTATTGTCTGTCTTGTATTATTTTTGGTGTTTTGTGTTGTGTCTTTGACTTTTTTATGTTTCATGTTGTCCTAAGGGGGTTGGGTATTGTATATCTTGTATTATTTTCTGGGTTTTGTGTTGTGTCTTTGAATTTTGCATGCTTCATGTGGTACTAATGTGTTTTGGTTATTGTCTGTCTTGTATTATTTTTGGTGTTTTGTGTTGTGTCTTTGAATTTTTTATGTTTCATGTTGTCCTAATGGGGTTGGGTATTGTATATCTTGTATTATTTTTTGTGTTTTGTGTTGTGTCTTTGAATTTTGCATGCTTCATGTGGTACTAATGTGTTTGGGTTATTGTCTGTCTTGTATTATTTTCGGTGTTTTGTGTGGTGTCTTTGATTTTTTTATGTTTCATGTTGTCCTAATGGGGTTGGGTATTGTATATCTTGTATTATTTTTTGTGTTTTGTGTTGTGTCTTTGAATTTTGTATGCTTCATGTGATACTAATGGGTTTGGGTTATTGTCTGTCTTGTATTATTTTTGGTGTTTTGTGTTGTGTCTTTGAATTTTTTATGTTTCATGTTGTCCTAATGGGGTTGGGTATTGTATATCTCGTATTATTTTTTGTGTTTTGTGTTGTGTCTTTGAATTTTGCATGCTTCATGTGGTACTAATGTGTTTGGGTTATTGTCTGTCTTGTATTATTTTTGGTGTTTTGTGTTGGGATCTTTGAATTTTTTATGTTTCATGTTGTCCTAATGGGGTTGGGTATTGTATATCTTGTATTATTTTCTGGGTTTTGTGTTGTGTCTTTGAATTTTGCATGCTTCATGTGGTACTAATGTGTTTGGGTTATTGTCTGTCTTGTATTATTTTTGGTGTTTTGTGTTGTGTCTTTGACTTTTTCATGTTTCATGTTGTCCTAATGGGGTTGGGTATTGTATATCTTGTATTATTTTCTCGGTTTTGTGTTGTGTCTTTGAATTTTGCATGCTTCATGTGGTACTAATGTGTTTGGGTTATTGTCTGTCTTGTATTATTTTTGGTGTTTTGTGTTGTGTCTTTGACTTTTTTATGTTTCATGTTGTCCTAATGGGGTTGGGTATTGTATATCTTGTATTATTTTCTGGGTTTTGTGTTGTGTCTTTGAATTTTGCATGCTTCATGTGGTACTAATGTGTTTGGGTTATTGTCTGTCTTGTATTATTTTTGGTGTTTTGTGTTGTGTCTTTGACTTTTTTATGTTTCATGTTGTCCTAATGGAGTTGGGTATTGTATATCTTGTATTATTTTTGGTGTTTTGTGTTGTGTCTTTGAATGTTGCATGCTTCATGTGGTACTAAGGTGTTTGGGTTATTGTCTGTCTTGTATTCTTTTTGGTGTTTTGTGTTGTGTCTTTGACTTTTTTATGTTTCATGTTGTCCTAATGGAGTTGGGTATTGTATATCTTGTATTATTTATGGTGTTTTGTGTTGTGTCTTTGAATTTTGCATGCTTCATGTGGTACTAATGTGTTTGGGGCTATTGTCTGTCTTGTATTATTTTCGGTGTTTTGTGTTGGGTCTTTGAGTTTTTTATGTTTCATGTTGTCCTAATGGGGTTGGGTATTGTATATCTTGTATTATTTTTTGTGTTTTGTGTTGTGTCTTTGAATTTTGCATGCTTCATGTGGTACTAATGTGTTTGGGTTATTGTCTGTCTTATATTATTTTCGGTGTTTTGTGTTGTGTCTTTGAATTTTTTATGTTTCATGTTGTCCTAATGGGGTTGGGTATTGTATATCTTGTATTATTTTTTGTGTATTGTGTTGTGTCTATGAATTTTGCATGCTTCATGTGGTACTAATGTGTTTGGGTTATTGTCTGTCTTGTATTATTTTTGGTGTTTTGTGTTGGGATCTTTGAATTTTTTATGTTTCATGTTGTCCTAATGGGGTTGGGTATTGTATATCTTGTATTATTTTCTGGGTTTTGTGTTGTGTCTTTGAATTTTGCATGCTTCATGTGGTACTAATGTGTTTGGGTTATTGTCTGTCTTGTATTATTTTCGGTGTTTTGTGTTGTGTCTTTGAATTTTTTATGTTTCATGTTGTCCTAATGGGGTTGGGTATTGTATATCTTGTATTATTTTCTGGGTTTTGTGTTGTGTCTTTGAATTTTGCATGCTTCATGTGGTACTAATGTGGTTGGGTTATTGTCTGTCTTGTATTATTTTTGGTGTTTTGTGTTGTGTCTTTGACTTTTTTATGTTTCATGTTGTCCTAATGGGGTTGGGTATTGTATATCTTGTATTATTTTCTGGGTTTTGTGTTGTGTCTTTGAATTTTGCATGCTTCATGTGGTACTAATGTGTTTGGGTTATTGTCTGTCATGTATTATTTTCTGGGTTTTGTGTTGTGTCTTTGAATTTTGCATGCTTCATGTGGTACTAATGTGGTTGGGTTATTGTCTGTCTTGTATTATTTTTGGTGTTTTGTGTTGTGTATTTGACTTTTTTATGTTTCATGTTGTCCTAATGGGGTTGGGTATTGTATATCTTGTATTATTTTCTGGGTTTTGTGTTGTGTCTTTGAATTTTGCATGCTTCATGTGGTACTAATGTGTTTGGGTTATTGTCTGTCATGTATTATTTTCTGGGTTTTGTGTTGTGTCTTTGAATTTTGCATGCTTCATGTGGTACTAATGGAGTTGGGTATTGTATATCTTGTATTATTTTCGGTGTTTTGTGTTGTGTCTTTGAATTTTTATGTTTCATGTTGTCCTAATGGGGTTGGGTATTGTATATCTTGTATTATTTTTTGTGTATTGTGTTGTGTCTATGAATTTTGCATGCTTCATGTGGTACTAATGTGTTTGGGTTATTGTCTGTCTTGTATTATTTTTGGTGTTTTGTGTTGGGATCTTTGAATTTTTTATGTTTCATGTTGTCCTAATGGGGTTGGGTATTGTATATCTTGTATTATTTTCTGGGTTTTGTGTTGTGTCTTTGAATTTTGCATGCTTCATGTGGTACTAATGTGGTTGGGTTATTGTCTGTCTTGTATTATTTTTGGTGTTTTGTGGTGGGTCTTTGAATTTTTTATGTTTCATGTTGTCCTAATGGGGTTGGGTATTGTCGGTCTTGTATTATTTTTGGTGTTTTGTGTTGTGTCTTTGAATTTTGTATGCTTCATGTGGTACTAATGTGTTTGGGTTATTGTCTGTCTTGTATTATTTTTGGTGTTTTGTGTTGTGTCTTTGAATTTTTTATGTTTCATGTTGTCCTAATGGGGTAGGGTATTGTATATCTTGTATTATTTTTTGTGTTTTGTGTTGTGTCTTTGAATTTTGCATGCTTCATGTGGTACTAATGTGTTTGGGTTATTGTCTGTCTTGTATTATTTTTGGTGTTTTGTGTTGGGATCTTTGAATTTTTTATGTTTCATGTTGTCCTAATGGGGTTGGGTATTGTATATCTTGTATTATTTTCGGTGTTTTGTGTTGTGTCTTTGAATTTTTTATGTTTCATGTTGTCCTAATGGGGTTGGGTATTGTATATCTTGTATTATTTTTGTGTTTTGTGTTGTGTCTTTGAATTTTGCATGCTTCATGAGGTACTAATGTGTTTGGGTTATTGTCTGTATTGTATTATTTTCGGTGTTTTGTGTTGTGTCTTTGAATTTTTTATGTTTCATGTTGTCCCAAGGTGTATGGTTTATTGTCGGTCTTGTATTATTTTTGGTGTTTTGTGTTGTGTCTTTGAATTTTGTATGCTTCATGTGGTACTAATGTGGTTGGGTTATTGTCTGTCTTGTATTATTTTCGGTGTTTTGTGTTGTGTCTTTGAATTTTGCATGCTTCATGAGGTACTAATGTGTTTGGGTTATTGTCTGTATTGTATTACTTTCGGTGTTTTGTGTTGTGTCTTTGAATTTTTTATGTTTCATGTTGTCCCAAGGTGTATGGTTTATTGTCGGTCTTGTATTATTTTTGGTGTTTTGTGTTGTGTCTTTGAATTTTGTATGCTTCATGTGGTACTAATGTGGTTGGGTTATTGTCTGTCTTGTATTATTTTCGGTGTTTTGTGCTGTGTCTTTGAATTTTGTATGCTTCATGTGGTACTAATGTGTTTGGGTTATTGTCTGTCTTGTATTTATTTTCGGTGTTTTGTGTTGTGTCTTTGAATTTTTTATGTTTCATGTTGTCCCAAGGTGTATGGTTTATTGTCGGTCTTGTATTATTTTTGGTGTTTTGTGTTGTGTCTTTGAATTTTGTATGCTTCATGTGGTACTAATGTGTTTGGGTTATTGTCTGTCTTGTATTATTTTCGGTGTTTTGTGTTGTGTCTTTGAATTTTTTATGTTTCATGTTGTCCTAATGGAGTTGGGTATTGTATATCTTGTATTATTTTTGGTGTTTTGTGTTGTGTCTTTGAATTTTACATGCTTCATGTGGTACTAATGTGTTTGGGTTATTGTCTGTCTTGTATTATTTTCGGTGTTTTGGTGTTGTGTCTTTGAATTTTTTATGTTTCATGTTGTCCTAATGGGGTTGGGTATTGTATATCTTGTATTATTTTTGGTGTTTTGTGTTGTGTCTTTGAATTTTGCATGCTTCATGAGGTACTAATGTGTTTGGGTTATTGTCTGTATTGTATTATTTTCGGTGTTTTGTGTTGTGTCTTTGAATTTTTTATGTTTCATGTTGTCCCAAGGTGTATGGTTTATTGTCGGTCTTGTATTATTTTTGGTGTTTTGTGTTGTGTCTTTGAATTTTGTATGCTTCATGTGGTACTAATGTGTTTGGGTTATTGTCTGTCTTGTATTATTTTCGGTGTTTTGTGTTGTGTCTTTGAATTTTTTATGTTTCATGTTGTCCTAATGGAGTTGGGTATTGTATATCTTGTATTATTTTTGGTGTTTTGTGTTGTGTCTTTGAATTTTGCATGCTTCATGTGGTACTAATGTGTTTGGGTTATTGGATGTCTTGTATTATTTTTGGTGTTTTGTGTTGTGTCTTTGAATTTTGCATGCTTCATGTGGTACTAATGTGTCTGGATTATTGTCCGTCTTGTATTATTTTTGGTGTTTTGTGTTGTGTCTTTGAATTTTGTATGCTTCATGTGGTACTAATGTGTCTGGATTATTGTATGTCTTGTATTATTTTTGGTGTTTTGTGTTGTGTCTTTGAATTTTTTTTATGTTTCATGGTGTCCTAATGGGGTTGGGTTATTGTATATCTTGTATTATTTTTGGTGTTTTGTGTTGTGTCTTTGAATTTTGTATGGCTCATGGGGTACTAATGTGTTCGGATTATTGTATGTCTTGTATTATTTTTGATGTTTTGTGTTGTGTCTTTGAATTTTGTATGTTTCATTTGGTACTTCAAAATATTATATTAATACAACAGGCCGCCTGTTTGTATTAATAATATTTTGAAGTACCAAATGAAACATACAAAATTCAAAGACACAACACAAAACATCAAAAATAATACAAGACATACAATAATCCGAACACATTAGTACCACATGAAGCATGCAAAATTCAAAGACACAACACAAAACACCAAAAATAATACAAGATATACAATACCCAACTCCATTAGGACAACATGAAACATAAAAAATTCAAAGACACAACACAAAACACCGAAAATAATACAAGACAGACAATAACCCAAACACATTAGTACCACATGAAGCATACAAAATTCAAAGACACAACACAAAACACCAAAAATAATACAAGACCGACAATAAACCATACACCTTGGGACAACATGAAACATAAAAAATTCAAAGACACAACACAAAACACCGAAAATAATACAATACAGACAATAACCCAAACACATTAGTACCTCATGAAGCATGCAAAATTCAAAGACACAACACAAAACACCAAAAATAATACAAGATATACAATACCCAACCCCATTAGGACAACATGAAACATAAAAAATTCAAAGACACAACACCAAAACACCGAAAATAATACAAGACAGACAATAACCCAAACACATTAGTACCACATGAAGCATGTAAAATTCAAAGACACAACACAAAACACCAAAAATAATACAAGATATACAATACCCAACTCCATTAGGACAACATGAAACATAAAAAATTCAAAGACACAACACAAAACACCGAAAATAATACAAGACAGACAATAACCCAAACACATTAGTACCACATGAAGCATACAAAATTCAAAGACACAACACAAAACACCAAAAATAATACAAGACCGACAATAAACCATACACCTTGGGACAACATGAAACATAAAAAATTCAAAGACACAACACAAAACACCGAAAATAAATACAAGACAGACAATAACCCAAACACATTAGTACCACATGAAGCATACAAAATTCAAAGACACAGCACAAAACACCGAAAATAATACAAGACAGACAATAACCCAACCACATTAGTACCACATGAAGCATACAAAATTCAAAGACACAACACAAAACACCAAAAATAATACAAGACCGACAATAAACCATACACCTTGGGACAACATGAAACATAAAAAATTCAAAGACACAACACAAAACACCGAAAGTAATACAATACAGACAATAACCCAAACACATTAGTACCTCATGAAGCATGCAAAATTCAAAGACACAACACAAAACACCGAAAATAATACAAGACAGACAATAACCCAACCACATTAGTACCACATGAAGCATACAAAATTCAAAGACACAACACAAAACACCAAAAATAATACAAGACCGACAATAAACCATACACCTTGGGACAACATGAAACATAAAAAATTCAAAGACACAACACAAAACACCGAAAATAATACAATACAGACAATAACCCAAACACATTAGTACCTCATGAAGCATGCAAAATTCAAAGACACAACACAAAACACAAAAATAATACAAGATATACAATACCCAACCCCATTAGGACAACATGAAACATAAAAAATTCAAAGACACAACACAAAACACCGAAAATAATACAAGATATACAATACCCAACCCCATTAGGACAACATGAAACATAAAAAATTCAAAGATCCCAACACAAAACACCAAAAATAATACAAGACAGACAATAACCCAAACACATTAGTACCACATGAAGCATGCAAAATTCAAAGACACAACACAAAACACAAAAAATAATACAAGATATACAATACCCTACCCCATTAGGACAACATGAAACATAAAAAATTCAAAGACACAACACAAAACACCAAAAATAATACAAGACAGACAATAACCCAAACACATTAGTACCACATGAAGCATACAAAATTCAAAGACACAACACAAAACACCAAAAATAATACAAGACCGACAATACCCAACCCCATTAGGACAACATGAAACATAAAAAATTCAAAGACCCACCACAAAACACCAAAAATAATACAAGACAGACAATAACCCAACCACATTAGTACCACATGAAGCATGCAAAATTCAAAGACACAACACAAAACCCAGAAAATAATACAAGATATACAATACCCAACCCCATTAGGACAACATGAAACATAAAAAATTCAAAGATCCCAACACAAAACACCAAAAATAATACAAGACAGACAATAACCCAAACACATTAGTACCACATGAAGCATGCAAAATTCATAGACACAACACAATACACAAAAAATAATACAAGATATACAATACCCAACCCCATTAGGACAACATGAAACATAAAAATTCAAAGACACAACACAAAACACCGAAAATAATACAAGATATACAATACCCAACTCCATTAGTACCACATGAAGCATGCAAAATTCAAAGACACAACACAAAACCCAGAAAATAATACATGACAGACAATAACCCAAACACATTAGTACCACATGAAGCATGCAAAATTCAAAGACACAACACAAAACCCAGAAAATAATACAAGATATACAATACCCAACCCCATTAGGACAACATGAAACATAAAAAAGTCAAATACACAACACAAAACACCAAAAATAATACAAGACAGACAATAACCCAACCACATTAGTACCACATGAAGCATGCAAAATTCAAAGACACAACACAAAACCCAGAAAATAATACATGACAGACAATAACCCAAACACATTAGTACCACATGAAGCATGCAAAATTCAAAGACACAACACAAAACCCAGAAAATAATACAAGATATACAATACCCAACCCCATTAGGACAACATGAAACATAAAAAAGTCAAAGACACAACACAAAACACCAAAAATAATACAAGACAGACAATAACCCAACCACATTAGTACCACATGAAGCATGCAAAATTCAAAGACACAACACAAAACCCAGAAAATAATACAAGATATACAATACCCAACCCCATTAGGACAACATGAAACATAAAAAATTCAAAGACACAACACAAAACACCGAAAATAATACAAGACAGACAATAACCCAAACACATTAGTACCACATGAAGCATGCAAAATTCAAAGACACAACACAAAACCCAGAAAATAATACAAGATATACAATACCCAACCCCATTAGGACAACATGAAACATAAAAAATTCAAAGATCCCAACACAAAACACCAAAAATAATACAAGACAGACAATAACCCAAACACATTAGTACCACATGAAGCATGCAAAATTCATAGACACAACACAATACACAAAAAATAATACAAGATATACAATACCCAACCCCATTAGGACAACATGAAACATAAAAAATTCAAAGACACAACACAAAACACCGAAAATAATATAAGACAGACAATAACCCAAACACATTAGTACCACATGAAGCATGCAAAATTCAAAGACACAACACAAAACACAAAAAATAATACAAGATATACAATACCCAACCCCATTAGGACAACATGAAACATAAAAAACTCAAAGACCCAACACAAAACACCGAAAATAATACAAGACAGACAATAGCCCCAAACACATTAGTACCACATGAAGCATGCAAAATTCAAAGACACAACACAAAACACCATAAATAATACAAGATATACAATACCCAACTCCATTAGGACAACATGAAACATAAAAAAGTCAAAGACACAACACAAAACACCAAAAAGAATACAAGACAGACAATAACCCAAACACCTTAGTACCACATGAAGCATGCAACATTCAAAGACACAACACAAAACACCAAAAATAATACAAGATATACAATACCCAACTCCATTAGGACAACATGAAACATAAAAAAGTCAAAGACACAACACAAAACACCAAAAATAATACAAGACAGACAATAACCCAAACACATTAGTACCACATGAAGCATGCAAAATTCAAAGACACAACACAAAACCCAGAAAATAATACAAGATATACAATACCCAACCCCATTAGGACAACATGAAACATAAAAAAGTCAAAGACACAACACAAAACACCAAAAATAATACAAGACAGACAATAACCCAAACACATTAGTACCACATGAAGCATGCAAAATTCAAAGACACAACACAAAACCGAGAAAATAATACAAGATATACAATACCCAACCCCATTAGGACAACATGAAACATGAAAAAGTCAAAGACACAACACAAAACACCAAAAATAATACAAGACAGACAATAACCCAAACACATTAGTACCACATGAAGCATGCAAAATTCAAAGACACAACACAAAACCCAGAAAATAATACAAGATATACAATACCCAACCCCATTAGGACAACATGAAACATAAAAAATTCAAAGATCCCAACACAAAACACCAAAAATAATACAAGACAGACAATAACCCAAACACATTAGTACCACATGAAGCATGCAAAATTCAAAGACACAACACAAAACACAAAAAATAATACGAGATATACAATACCCAACCCCATTAGGACAACATGAAACATAAAAAATTCAAAGACACAACACAAAACACCAAAAATAATACAAGACAGACAATAACCCAAACCCATTAGTATCACATGAAGCATACAAAATTCAAAGACACAACACAAAACACAAAAAATAATACAAGATATACAATACCCAACCCCATTAGGACAACATGAAACATAAAAAAATCAAAGACACCACACAAAACACCGAAAATAATACAAGACAGACAATAACCCAAACACATTAGTACCACATGAAGCATGCAAAATTCAAAGACACAACACAAAACACAAAAAATAATACAAGATATACAATACCCAACCCCATTAGGACAACATGAAACATAAAAAATTCAAAGACACAACACAAAACACCAAAAATAATACAAGACAGACAATAACCAAAACACATTAGTACCACATGAAGCATGCAAAATTCAAAGACACAACACAAAACCCAGAAAATAATACAAGATATACAATACCCAACCCCCTTAGGACAACATGAAACATAAAAAAGTCAAAGACACAACACAAAACACCAAAAATAATACAAGACAGACAATAACCCAAACACATTAGTACCACATGAAGCATGCAAAATTCAAAGACACAACACAAAACACAAAAAATAATACAAGATATACAATACCCAACCCCATTAGGACAACATGAAACATAAAAAATTCAAAGATCCCAACACAAAACACCAAAAATAATACAAGACAGACAATAACCCAAACCCATTAGTATCACATGAAGCATACAAAATTCAAAGACACAACACAAAACACCAAAAATAATACTAGACATACCATTACCCCGACACATTAGTACCATATGAAACATACAAAATTCAAAGACACAGCACAAAACACCAAATATTGAAAAGTATAGAGTTAAAGATCTATAAGGAGCCTATTTGGTTACCAACTCTCCATGATTTAGCTGGTGGGGGTCACCTGTACCCTCTCAAAGACCACCGGTAGCCCCCTGACCATTGCTTGAACACATTTGCACTAGGTGACTGAAATCAGGGCATAGTAGGTACTGCAGGGTATTTATATATATATATATATATATATATATATATATATATAGAAATTGACCACTAGGTGGGGTATCCTTGACTTACACAAGAATTACAATGGATGCCTCCCTGGACCTAATTTACAAACTAGCATTACCCAGGATGCATCAGGGATCCGTGACTGTAACAGCGGTGTGCCACATTTGCATACCAATCTTCACCCGCTACTGTGGACCCCGCGGCATAGTATCAACCAACAAACCTTCTCTAAGTATGATAATCTGAGTCCTTTGTCTACACCCTCATTGAACTCAGAGCTCATATTATAAGGGGGACCTGTGAAACTTCACACCTAGATGCTACGGCAGTCTGTAAATATAAATTTTATAAACTTTTTATAAACATTAACTACAAATACGTTTTTATTTTAAGTAATGTATATATAAACCTCACTATGTCACCATGCAAACAAATGTTAAAAAACTAAAAACAAAGTTATGCCCCCTCAGACCAATCCAACACAATCAAGTAAATATAGACATTGCCGTTGCAAAGACTATGTCATCAAATTGGCATTTGCATTACCATTATTCTATTCACACCTCCCCAAGCTTCAAACAAATTCAAGACAATGGCCCCCTGGCCATACACAAGATTGCATGAGGTTAGCGACCATCCCCCACACCTTCACCCCCAGAGCATCATGTCTGTTAGGTTTTTTGGGGCATGGAGAGGGAGGGAGGGAGAGCTGAGATGATCAGATTAAACACACACAAACACAAAGTTATAAAAACTATTATTAGCTTTTTATTATTTAATTATAAACTATTATATGCTAATTATATTTATGGATATTTTATTGGTTATGGATATTTATATTTATGATTTATTATTATGCTAATTATATCTATTTATATCTATCTATTTTAATTACTAATTTGCATAATTAATTATGCAAATTATTCATTAATTGCTCACTAGCGCCACCAGTGGTAGTGGTCAGAATGTGTAGTGAACACCCACCATATTATACTACTCCCATCGTTTTTTGAATTTTTGAAAAAAAATGTTATCCTCATTTTTCATCATTTTTGAACATGGGCTATAGCCCCTACCGTACGGCATACTATAGCACGCCGTTTTTCATCATTTTTGAGGATTTGAAGAAAATTCAAAATTTCAAAAAACATGGGTTATAGCCCATCGTTTTTTGAATTTTTGAAAAAAAATGTTATCCTCATTTTTCATCATTTTTGAACATGGGCTATAGCCCCTACCGTACGGCATACTATAGCACGCCGTTTTTCATCATTTTTGAGGATTTGAAGAAAATTCAAAATTTCAAAAAACATGGGTTATAGCCCATCGTTTTTGGAATTTTTGAAAAAAATGTTATCCTCATTTTTCATCATTTTTGAACATGGGCTATAGCCCCTACCGTACGGCATACTATAGCACGCCGTTTTTCATCATTTTTGAGGATTTGAAGAAAATTCAAAATTTCAAAAAACATGGGTTATAGCCCATCGTTTTTTTAATTTTTGAAAAAAATGTTATCCTCATTTTTCATCATTTTTGAACATGGGCTATAGCCCCTACCGTACGGCATACTATAGCACGCTGTTTTTCATCATTTTTGAGGATTTGAAGAAAATTCAAAATTTCAAAAAACATGGGTTATAGCCCATTGTTTTTTTAATTTTTGAAAAAAACGTTATCCTCATTTTTCATCATTTTTGAACATGGGCTATAGCCCCTACCGTACGGCATACTATAGCACGCCGTTTTTCATCATTTTTGAGGATTTGAAGAAAATTCAAAATTTCAAAAAACATGGGTTATAGCCCATCGTTTTTTGAATTTTTGAAAAAAATGTTATCCTCATTTTTCATCATTTTTGAACATGGGCTATAGCCCCTACCGTATGGCATACTATAGCACGCCGTTTTCATCATTTTTGAGGATTTGAAGAAAATTCAAAATTTCAAAAAACATGGGTTATAGGCCATCGTTTTTTGAATTTTTGAAAAAAATGTTATCCTCATTTTTCATCATTTTTGAACATGGGCTATAGCCCCTACCGTACGGCATACTATAGCACGCCGTTTTTCATCATTTTTGAGGATTTGAAGAAAATTCAAATTTAAAAAAAACATGGGTTATAGCCCATCGTTTTTTGAATTTTTGAAAAAAATGTTATCCTCATTTTTCATCATTTTTGAACATGGGCTATAGCCCCTACCGTACGGCATACTATAGCACGCCGTTTTTCATCATTTTTGAGGATTTGAAGAAAATTCAAAATTTCAAAAAACATGGGTTATAGCCCATTGTTTTTTGAATTTTTGAAAAAAATGTTATCCTCATTTTTCATCATTTTTGAACATGGGCTATAGCCCCTACCGTACGGCATACTATAGCACGCCGTTTTTCATCATTTTTGAGGATTTGAAGAAAATTCAAAATTTCAAAAAACATGGGTTATAGCCCATCGTTTTTTGAATTTTTGAAAAAAATGTTATCCTCATTTTTCATCATTTTTGAACATGGGCTATAGCCCCTACCGTACGGCATACTATAGCACGCCGTTTTCATCATTTTTGAGGATTTGAAGAAAATTCAAAATTTCAAAAAACATGGGTTATAGCCCATCGTTTTTTGAATTTTTGAAAAAAATGTTATCCTCATTTTTCATCATTTTTGAACATGGGCTATAGCCCCTACCGTACGGCATACTATAGCACGCCGTTTTTCATCATTTTTGAGGATTTGAAGAAAATTCAAAATTTCAAAAAACATGGGTTATAGCCCATCGTTTTTTTAATTTTTGAAAAAAATGTTATCCACATTTTTCATCATTTTTGAACATGGGCTATAGCCCCTACCGTACGGCATACTATAGCACGCCGTTTTTCATCATTTTTGAGGATTTGAAGAAAATTCAAAATTTCAAAAAACATGGGTTATAGCCCATCGTTTTTTGAATTTTTGAAAAAAATGTTATCCTCATTTTTCATCATTTTTGAACATGGGCTATAGCCCCTACCGTACGGCATACTATAGCACGCCGTTTTCATCATTTTTGAGGATTTGAAGAAAATTCAAAATTTCAAAAAACATGGGTTATAGGCCATCATTTTTTGAATTTTTGAAAAAAATGTTATCCTCATTTTTCATCATTTTTGAACATGGGCTATAGCCCCTACCGTACGGCATACTATAGCACGCCGTTTTTCATCATTTTTGAGGATTTGAAGAAAATTCAAAATTTCAAAAAACATGGGTTATAGCCCATCGTTTTTTGAATTTTTGAAAAAAATGTTATCCACATTTTTCATCATTTTTGAACATGGGCTATAGCCCCTACCGTACGGCATACTATAGCACGCCGTTTTTCATCATTTTTGAGGATTTGAAGAAAATTCAAAATTTCAAAAAACATGGGTTATAGCCCATCGTTTTTTTAATTTTTGAAAAAAATGTTATCCACATTTTTCATCATTTTTGAACATGGGCTATAGCCCCTACCGTACGGCATACTATAGCACGCCGTTTTTCATCATTTTTGAGGATTTGAAGAAAATTCAAAATTTCAAAAAACATGGGTTATAGCCCATCGTTTTTTGAATTTTTGAAAAAAATGTTATCCTCATTTTTCATCATTTTTGAACATGGGCTATAGCCCCTACCGTACGGCATACTATAGCACGCCGTTTTCATCATTTTTGAGGATTTGAAGAAAATTCAAAATTTCAAAAAACATGGGTTATAGGCCATCATTTTTTGAATTTTTGAAAAAAATGTTATCCTCATTTTTCATCATTTTTGAACATGGGCTATAGCCCCTACCGTACGGCATACTATAGCACGCCGTTTTTCATCATTTTTGAGGATTTGAAGAAAATTCAAATTTAAAAAAAACATGGGTTATAGCCCATCGTTTTTTGAATTTTTGAAAAAAATGTTATCCTCATTTTTCATCATTTTTGAACATGGGCTATAGCCCCTACCGTACGGCATACTATAGCACGCCGTTTTTCATCATTTTTGAGGATTTGAAGAAAATTCAAAATTTCAAAAAACATGGGTTATAGCCCATCGTTTTTTGAATTTTTGAAAAAAATGTTATCCTCATTTTTCATCATTTTTGAACATGGGCTATAGCCCCTACCGTACGGCATACTATAGCACGCTGTTTTTCATCATTTTTGAGGATTTGAAGAAAATTCAAAATTTCAAAAAACATGGGTTATAGCCCATTGTTTTTTGAATTTTTGAAAAAAATGTTATCCTCATTTTTCATCATTTTTGAACATGGGCTATAGCCCCTACCGTACGGCATACTATAGCACGCCGTTTTTCATCATTTTTGAGGATTTGAAGAAAATTCAAAATTTCAAAAAACATGGGTTATAGCCCATCGTTTTTTGAATTTTTGAAAAAAATGTTATCCTCATTTTTCATCATTTTTGAACATGGGCTATAGCCCCTACCGTACGGCATACTATAGCACGCCGTTTTTCATCATTTTTGAGGATTTGAAGAAAATTCAAAATTTCAAAAAACATGGGTTATAGCCCATCGTTTTTTGAATTTTTGAAAAAAATGTTATCCTCATTTTTCATCATTTTTGAACATGGGCTATAGCCCCTACCGTACGGCATACTATAGCACGCCGTTTTTCATCATTTTTGAGGATTTGAAGAAAATTCAAAATTTCAAAAAACATGGGTTATAGCCCATCGTTTTTTGAATTTTTGAAAAAAATGTTATCCTCATTTTTCATCATTTTTGAACATGGGCTATAGCCCCTACCGTACGGCATACTATAGCACGCCGTTTTTCATCATTTTTGAGGATTTGAAGAAAATTCAAAATTTCAAAAAACATGGGTTATAGCCCATCGTTTTTTGAATTTTTGAAAAAAATGTTATCCTCATTTTTCATCATTTTTGAACATGGGCTATAGCCCCTACCGTACGGCATACTATAGCACGCCGTTTTTCATCATTTTTGAGGATTTGAAGAAAATTCAAAATTTCAAAAAACATGGGTTATAGCCCATCGTTTTTTGAATTTTTGAAAAAAATGTTATCCTCATTTTTCATCATTTTTGAACATGGGCTATAGCCCCTACCGTACGGCATACTATAGCACGCTGTTTTTCATCATTTTTGAGGATTTGAAGAAAATTCAAAATTTCAAAAAACATGGGTTATAGCCCATTGTTTTTTGAATTTTTGAAAAAAACGTTATCCTCATTTTTCATCATTTTTGAACATGGGCTATAGCCCCTACCGTACGGCATACTATAGCACGCCGTTTTTCATCATTTTTGAGGATTTGAAGAAAATTCAAAATTTCAAAAAACATGGGTTATAGCCCATCGTTTTTTGAATTTTTGAAAAAAATGTTATCCTCATTTTTCATCATTTTTGAACATGGGCTATAGCCCCTACCGTACGGCATACTATAGCACGCCGTTTTTCATCATTTTTGAGGATTTGAAGAAAATTCAAAATTTCAAAAAACATGGGTTATAGCCCATCGTTTTTTGAATTTTTGAAAAAAATGTTATCCTCATTTTTCATCATTTTTGAACATGGGCTATAGCCCCTACCGTACGGCATACTATAGCACGCTGTTTTTCATCATTTTTGAGGATTTGAAGAAAATTCAAAATTTCAAAAAACATGGGTTATAGCCCATTGTTTTTTGAATTTTTGAAAAAAATGTTATCCTCATTTTTCATCATTTTTGAACATGGGCTATAGCCCCTACCGTACGGCATACTATAGCACGCCGTTTTTCATCATTTTTGAGGATTTGAAGAAAATTCAAAATTTCAAAAAACATGGGTTATAGCCCATCGTTTTTTGAATTTTTGAAAAAAATGTTATCCTCATTTTTCATCATTTTTGAACATGGGCTATAGCCCCTACCGTACGGCATACTATAGCACGCCGTTTTTCATCATTTTTGAGGATTTGAAGAAAATTCAAAATTTCAAAAAACATGGGTTATAGCCCATCGTTTTTTGAATTTTTGAAAAAAATATTATCCTCATTTTTCATCATTTTTGAACATGGGCTATAGCCCCTACCGTACGGCATACTATAGCACGCCGTTTTTCATCATTTTTGAGGATTTGAAGAAAATTCAAAATTTCAAAAAACATGGGTTATAGCCCATCGTTTTTTGAATTTTTGAAAAAAATGTTATCCTCATTTTTCATCATTTTTGAACATGGGCTATAGCCCCTACCGTACGGCATACTATAGCACGCCGTTTTTCATCATTTTTGAGGATTTGAAGAAAATTCAAAATTTCAAAAAACATGGGTTATAGCCCATCGTTTTTTGAATTTTTGAAAAAAATGTTATCCTCATTTTTCATCATTTTTGAACATGGGCTATAGCCCCTACCGTACGGCATACTATAGCACGCTGTTTTTCATCATTTTTGAGGATTTGAAGAAAATTCAAAATTTCAAAAAACATGGGTTATAGCCCATCGTTTTTTGAATTTTTGAAAAAAATGTTATCCTCATTTTTCATCATTTTTGAACATGGGCTATAGCCCCTACCGTACGGCATACTATAGCACGCCGTTTTTCATCATTTTTGAGGATTTGAAGAAAATTCAAAATTTCAAAAAACATGGGTTATAGCCCATCGTTTTTTGAATTTTTGAAAAAAATGTTATCCTCATTTTTCATCATTTTTGAACATGGGCTATAGCCCCTACCGTACGGCATACTATAGCACGCTGTTTTTCATCATTTTTGAGGATTTGAAGAAAATTCAAAATTTCAAAAAACATGGGTTATAGCCCATTGTTTTTTGAATTTTTGAAAAAAACGTTATCCTCATTTTTCATCATTTTTGAACATGGGCTATAGCCCCTACCGTACGGCATACTATAGCACGCCGTTTTTCATCATTTTTGAGGATTTGAAGAAAATTCAAAATTTCAAAAAACATGGGTTATAGCCCATCGTTTTTTGAATTTTTGAAAAAAATGTTATCCTCATTTTTCATCATTTTTGAACATGGGCTATAGCCCCTACCGTACGGCATACTATAGCACGCTGTTTTTCATCATTTTTGAGGATTTGAAGAAAATTCAAAATTTCAAAAAACATGGGTTATAGCCCATTGTTTTTTGAATTTTTGAAAAAAACGTTATCCTCATTTTTCATCATTTTTGAACATGGGCTATAGCCCCTACCGTACGGCATACTATAGCACGCCGTTTTTCATCATTTTTGAGGATTTGAAGAAAATTCAAAATTTCAAAAAACATGGGTTATAGCCCATTGTTTTTTGAATTTTTGAAAAAAACGTTATCCTAATTTTTCATCATTTTTGAACATGGGCTATAGCCCCTACCGTACGGCATACTATAGCACGCCGTTTTTCATCATTTTTGAGGATTTGAAGAAAATTCAAAATTTCAAAAAACATGGGTTATAGCCCATCGTTTTTTGAATTTTTGAAAAAAATGTTATCCTCATTTTTCATCATTTTTGAACATGGGCTATAGCCCCTACCGTACGGCATACTATAGCACGCTGTTTTTCATCATTTTTGAGGATTTGAAGAAAATTCAAAATTTCAAAAAACATGGGTTATAGCCCATTGTTTTTTGAATTTTTGAAAAAAACGTTATCCTCATTTTTCATCATTTTTGAACATGGGCTATAGCCCCTACCGTACGGCATACTATAGCACGCCGTTTTTCATCATTTTTGAGGATTTGAAGAAAATTCAAAATTTCAAAAAACATGGGTTATAGCCCATCGTTTTTTGAATTTTTGAAAAAAATGTTATCCTCATTTTTCATCATTTTTGAACATGGGCTATAGCCCCTACCGTACGGCATACTATAGCACGCCGTTTTTCATCATTTTTGAGGATTTGAAGAAAATTCAAAATTTCAAAAAACATGGGTTATAGCCCATCGTTTTTAGAATTTTTGAAAAAAATGTTATCCTCATTTTTCATCATTTTTGAACATGGGCTATAGCCCCTACCGTACGGCATACTATAGCACGCCGTTTTTCATCATTTTTGAGGATTTGAAGAAAATTCAAAATTTCAAAAAACATGGGTTATAGCCCATCGTTTTTAGAATTTTTGAAAAAAATGTTATCCTCATTTTTCATCATTTTTGAACATGGGCTATAGCCCCTACCGTACGGCATACTATAGCACGCCGTTTTTCATCATTTTTGAGGATTTGAAGAAAATTCAAAATTTCAAAAAACATGGGTTATAGCCCATCGTTTTTTGAATTTTTGGAAAAAATGTTATCCTCATTTTTCATCATTTTTTAATATGGGCTATAGCCCCTACCGTACGGCATACTATAGCACGCCGTTTTTCATCATTTTTGAGGATTTGAAGAAAATTCAAAATTTCAAAAAACATGGGTTATAGCCCATCGTTTTTTGAATTTTTGAAAAAAATGTTATCCTCATTTTTCATCATTTTTGAACATGGGCTATAGCCCCTACCGTACGGCATACTATAGCACGCCGTTTTTCATCATTTTTGAGGATTTGAAGAAAATTCAAAATTTCAAAAAACATGGGTTATAGCCCATCGTTTTTAGAATTTTTGAAAAAAATGTTATCCTCATTTTTCATCATTTTTGAACATGGGCTATAGCCCCTACCGTACGGCATACTATAGCACGCCGTTTTTCATCATTTTTGAGGATTTGAAGAAAATTCAAAATTTCAAAAAACATGGGTTATAGCCCATCGTTTTTTGAATTTTTGGAAAAAATGTTATCCTCATTTTTCATCATTTTTTAATATGGGCTATAGCCCCTACCGTACGGCATACTATAGCACGCCGTTTTTCATCATTTTTGAGGATTTGAAGAAAATTCAAAATTTCAAAAAACATGGGTTATAGCCCATCGTTTTTTGAATTTTTGAAAAAAATGTTATCCTCATTTTTCATCATTTTTGAACATGGGCTATAGCCCCTACCGTACGGCATACTATAGCACGCCGTTTTTCATCATTTTTGAGGATTTGAAGAAAATTCAAAATTTCAAAAAACATGGGTTATAGCCCATCGTTTTTTGAATTTTCTAAAAAAATGTTATCCTCATTTTTCATCATTTTTGAACATGGGCTATAGCCCCTACCGTACGGCATACTATAGCACGCCGTTTTTCATCATTTTTGAGGATTTGAAGAAAATTCAAAATTTCAAAAAACATGGGTTATAGCCCATCGTTTTTTGAATTTTTGGAAAAAATGTTATCCTCATTTTTCATCATTTTTGAACATGGGCTATAGCCCCTACCGTACGGCATACTATAGCACGCCGTTTTTCATCATTTTTGAGGATTTGAAGAAAATTCAAAATTTCAAAAAACATGGGTTATAGCCCATTGTTTTTTGAATTTTTGAAAAAAATGTTATCCTCATTTTTCATCATTTTTGAACATGGGCTATAGCCCCTACCGTACGGCATACTATAGCACGCCGTTTTTCATCATTTTTGAGGATTTGAAGAAAATTCAAAATTTCAAAAAACATGGGTTATAGCCCATTGTTTTTTGAATTTTTGAAAAAAATGTTATCCTCATTTTTCATCATTTTTGAACATGGGCTATAGCCCCTACCGTACGGCATACTATAGCACGCCGTTTTTCATCATTTTTGAGGATTTGAAGAAAATTCAAAATTTCAAAAAACATGGGTTATAGCCCATCGTTTTTTGAATTTTTGAAAAAAATGTTATCCTCATTTTCATCATTTTTGAACATGGGCTATAGCCCCTACCGTACGGCATACTATAGCACGCCGTTTTTCATCATTTTTGAGGATTTGAAGAAAATTCTAAATTTCAAAAAACATGGGTTATAGCCCATCGTTTTTGAATTTTTGAAAAAAAATGTTATCCTCATTTTTCATCATTTTTGAACATGGGCTATAGCCCCTACCGTACGGCATACTATAGCACGCCGTTTTTCATCATTTTTGAGGATTTGAAGAAAATTCTAAATTTCAAAAAACATGGGTTATAGCCCATCGTTTTTTGAATTTTTGAAAAAAATGTTATCCTCATTTTTCATCATTTTTGAACATGGGCTATAGCCCCTACCGTACGGCATACTATAGCACGCCGTTTTTTATCATTTTTGAGGATTTGAAGAAAATTCAAAATTTCAAAAAACATGGGTTATAGCCCATTGTTTTTTGAATTTTTGAAAAAAATGTTATCCTCATTTTTCATCATTTTTGAACATGGGCTATAGCCCCTACCGTACGGCATACTATAGCACGCCGTTTTTCATCATTTTTGAGGATTTGAAGAAAATTCAAAATTTCAAAAAACATGGGTTATAGCCCATCGTTTTTTGAATTTTTGAAAAAAATGTTATCCTCATTTTCATCATTTTTGAACATGGGCTATAGCCCCTACCGTACGGCATACTATAGCACGCCGTTTTTCATCATTTTTGAGGATTTGAAGAAAATTCAAAATTTCAAAAAACATGGGTTATAGCCCATCGTTTTTTGAATTTTTGGAAAAAATGTTATCCTCATTTTTCATCATTTTTGAACATGGGCTATAGCCCCTACCGTACGGCATACTATAGCACGCCGTTTTTCATCATTTTTGAGGATTTGAAGAAAATTCAAAATTTCAAAAAACATGGGTTATAGCCCATTGTTTTTTGAATTTTTGAAAAAAATGTTATCCTCATTTTTCATCATTTTTGAACATGGGCTATAGCCCCTACCGTACGGCATACTATAGCACGCCGTTTTTCATCATTTTTGAGGATTTGAAGAAAATTCAAAATTTCAAAAAACATGGGTTATAGCCCATCGTTTTTTGAATTTTCTAAAAAAATGTTATCCTCATTTTTCATAATTTTTGAACATGGGCTATAGCCCCTACCGTACGGCATACTATAGCACGCCGTTTTTCATCATTTTTGAGGATTTGAAGAAAATTCTAAATTTCAAAAAACATGGGTTATAGCCCATCGTTTTTTGAATTTTTGAAAAAAATGTTATCCTCATTTTTCATCATTTTTGAACATGGGCTATAGCCCCTACCGTACGGCATACTATAGCACGCCGTTTTTCATCATTTTTGAGGATTTGAAGAAAATTCAAAATTTCAAAAAACATGGGTTATAGCCCATCGTTTTTTGAATTTTTGAAAAAAATGTTATCCTCATTTTCATCATTTTTGAACATGGGCTATAGCCCCTACCGTACGGCATACTATAGCACGCCGTTTTTCATCATTTTTGAGGATTTGAAGAAAATTCAAAATTTCAAAAAACATGGGTTATAGCCCATCGTTTTTTGAATTTTTGGAAAAAATGTTATCCTCATTTTTCATCATTTTTGAACATGGGCTATAGCCCCTACCGTACGGCATACTATAGCACGCCGTTTTTCATCATTTTTGAGGATTTGAAGAAAATTCAAAATTTCAAAAAACATGGGTTATAGCCCATTGTTTTTTGAATTTTTGAAAAAAATGTTATCCTCATTTTTCATCATTTTTGAACATGGGCTATAGCCCCTACCGTACGGCATACTATAGCACGCCGTTTTTCATCATTTTTGAGGATTTGAAGAAAATTCAAAATTTCAAAAAACATGGGTTATAGCCCATCGTTTTTTGAATTTTCTAAAAAAATGTTATCCTCATTTTTCATAATTTTTGAACATGGGCTATAGCCCCTACCGTACGGCATACTATAGCACGCCGTTTTTCATCATTTTTGAGGATTTGAAGAAAATTCAAAATTTCAAAAAACATGGGTTATAGCCCATCGTTTTTTGAATTTTTGGAAAAAATGTTATCCTCATTTTTCATCATTTTTGAACATGGGCTATAGCCCCTACCGTACGGCATACTATAGCACGCCGTTTTTCATCATTTTTGAGGATTTGAAGAAAATTCAAAATTTCAAAAAACATGGGTTATAGCCCATTGTTTTTTTAATTTTTGAAAAAAATGTTATCCTCATTTTTCATCATTTTTGAACATGGGCTATAGCCCCTACCGTACGGCATACTATAGCACTTCGTTTTTCATCATTTTTGAGGATTTGAAGAAAATTCAAAATTTCAAAAAACATGGGTTATAGCCCATCGTTTTTTGAATTTTTGAAAAAAATGTTATCCTCATTTTCATCATTTTTGAACATGGGCTATAGCCCCTACCGTACGGCATACTATAGCACGCCGTTTTTCATCATTTTTGAGGATTTGAAGAAAATTCTAAATTTCAAAAAACATGGGTTATAGCCCATCGTTTTTTGAATTTTTGAAAAAAAATGTTATCCTCATTTTTCATCATTTTTGAACATGGGCTATAGCCCCTACCGTACGGCATACTATAGCACGCCGTTTTTTATCATTTTTGAGGATTTGAAGAAAATTCAAAATTTCAAAAAACATGGGTTATAGCCCATTGTTTTTTGAATTTTTGAAAAAAATGTTATCCTCATTTTTCATCATTTTTGAACATGGGCTATAGCCCCTACCGTACGGCATACTATAGCACGCCGTTTTTCATCATTTTTGAGGATTTGAAGAAAATTCAAAATTTCAAAAAACATGGGTTATAGCCCATCGTTTTTTGAATTTTTGAAAAAAATGTTATCCTCATTTTCATCATTTTTGAACATGGGCTATAGCCCCTACCGTACGGCATACTATAGCACGCCGTTTTTCATCATTTTTGAGGATTTGAAGAAAATTCAAAATTTCAAAAAACATGGGTTATAGCCCATCGTTTTTTGAATTTTTGAAAAAAAATGTTATCCTCATTTTTCATCATTTTTGAACATGGGCTATAGCCCCTACCGTACGGCATACTATAGCACGCCGTTTTTCATCATTTTTGAGGATTTGAAGAAAATTCAAAATTTCAAAAAACATGGGTTATAGCCCATCGTTTTTGGAATTTTTGAAAAAAATGTTATCCTCATTTTTCATCATTTTTGAACATGGGCTATAGCCCCTACCGTACGGCATACTATAGCACGCTGTTTTTCATCATTTTTGAGGATTTGAAGAAATTTCAAAATTTCAAAAAACATGGGTTATAGCCCATTGTTTTTTGAATTTTTGAAAAAAACGTTATCCTCATTTTTCATCATTTTTGAACATGGGCTATAGCCCCTACCGTACGGCATACTATAGCACGCCGTTTTTCATCATTTTTGAGGATTTGAAGAAAATTCAAAATTTCAAAAAACATGGGTTATAGCCCATCGTTTTTTGAATTTTTGAAAAAAATGTTATCCTCATTTTTCATCATTTTTGAACATGGGCTATAGCCCCTACCGTACGGCATACTATAGCATGCCGTTTTTCATCATTTTTGAGGATTTGAAGAAAATTCAAAATTTCAAAAAACATGGGTTATAGCCCATCGTTTTTTGAATTTTTGAAAAAAATGTTATCCTCATTTTTCATCATTTTTGAACATGGGCTATAGCCCCTACCGTACGGCATACTATAGCACGCCGTTTTTCATCATTTTTGAGGATTTGAAGAAAATTCAAAATTTCAAAAAACATGGGTTATAGCCCATCGTTTTTTGAATTTTCTAAAAAAATGTTATCCTCATTTTTCATCATTTTTGAACATGGGCTATAGCCCCTACCGTACGGCATACTATAGCACGCCGTTTTTCATCATTTTTGAGGATTTGAAGAAAATTCAAAATTTCAAAAAACATGGGTTATAGCCCATCGTTTTTTGAATTTTTGGAAAAAATGTTATCCTCATTTTTCATCATTTTTGAACATGGGCTATAGCCCCTACCGTACGGCATACTATAGCACGCCGTTTTTCATCATTTTTGAGGATTTGAAGAAAATTCAAAATTTCAAAAAACATGGGTTATAGCCCATTGTTTTTTTAATTTTTGAAAAAAATGTTATCCTCATTTTTCATCATTTTTGAACATGGGCTATAGCCCCTACCGTACGGCATACTATAGCACGCCGTTTTTCATCATTTTTGAGGATTTGAAGAAAATTCAAAATTTCAAAAAACATGGGTTATAGCCCATCGTTTTTTGAATTTTTGAAAAAAATGTTATCCTCATTTTCATCATTTTTGAACATGGGCTATAGCCCCTACCGTACGGCATACTATAGCACGCCGTTTTTCATCATTTTTGAGGATTTGAAGAAAATTCTAAATTTCAAAAAACATGGGTTATAGCCCATCGTTTTTTGAATTGTTGAAAAAAAATGTTATCCTCATTTTTCATCATTTTTGAACATGGGCTATAGCCCCTACCGTACGGCATACTATAGCACGCCGTTTTTCATCATTTTTGAGGATTTGAAGAAAATTCAAAATTTCAAAAAACATGGGTTATAGCCCATCGTTTTTTGAATTTTCTAAAAAAATGTTATCCTCATTTTTCATCATTTTTGAACATGGGCTATAGCCCCTACCGTACGGCATACTATAGCACGCCGTTTTTCATCATTTTTGAGGATTTGAAGAAAATTCAAAATTTCAAAAAACATGGGTTATAGCCCATCGTTTTTTGAATTTTTGGAAAAAATGTTATCCTCATTTTTCATCATTTTTGAACATGGGCTATAGCCCCTACCGTACGGCATACTATAGCACGCCGTTTTTCATCATTTTTGAGGATTTGAAGAAAATTCAAAATTTCAAAAAAAACATGGGTTATAGCCCATTGTTTTTTGAATTTTTGAAAAAAATGTTATCCTCATTTTTCATCATTTTTTAACATGGGCTATAGCCCCTACCGTACGGCATACTATAGCACGCCGTTTTTCATCATTTTTGAGGATTTGAAGAAAATTCAAAATTTCAAAAAACATGGGTTATAGCCCATCGTTTTTTGAATTTTTGAAAAAAATGTTATCCTCATTTTCATCATTTTTGAACATGGGCTATAGCCCCTACCGTACGGCATACTATAGCACGCCGTTTTTCATCATTTTTGAGGATTTGAAGAAAATTCAAAATTTCAAAAAACATGGGTTATAGCCCATCGTTTTTTGAATTTTTGAAAAAAATGTTATCCTCATTTTTCATCATTTTTGAACATGGGCTATAGCCCCTACCGTACGGCATAATATAGCACGCCGTTTTTCATCATTTTTGAGGATTTGAAGAAAATTCAAAATTTCAAAAAACATGGGTTATAGCCCATCGTTTTTTGAATTTTTGAAAAAAATGTTATCCTCATTTTTCATCATTTTTGAACATGGGCTATAGCCCCTACCGTACGGCATACTATAGCACGCCGTTTTTCATCATTTTTGAGGATTTGAAGAAAATTCAAAATTTCAAAAAACATGGGTTATAGCCCATCGTTTTTTGAATTTTTGGAAAAAATGTTATCCTCATTTTTCATCATTTTTGAACATGGGCTATAGCCCCTACCGTACGGCATACTATAGCACGCCGTTTTTCATCATTTTTGAGGATTTGAAGAAAATTCAAAATTTCAAAAAAAACATGGGTTATAGCCCATTGTTTTTTGAATTTTTGAAAAAAATGTTATCCTCATTTTTCATCATTTTTTAACATGGGCTATAGCCCCTACCGTACGGCATACTATAGCACGCCGTTTTTCATCATTTTTGAGGATTTGAAGAAAATTCAAAATTTCAAAAAACATGGGTTATAGCCCATCGTTTTTTGAATTTTTGAAAAAAATGTTATCCTCATTTTCATCATTTTTGAACATGGGCTATAGCCCCTACCGTACGGCATACTATAGCACGCCGTTTTTCATCATTTTTGAGGATTTGAAGAAAATTCAAAATTTCAAAAAACATGGGTTATAGCCCATCGTTTTTTGAATTTTTGAAAAAAATGTTATCCTCATTTTTCATCATTTTTGAACATGGGCTATAGCCCCTACCGTACGGCATAATATAGCACGCCGTTTTTCATCATTTTTGAGGATTTGAAGAAAATTCAAAATTTCAAAAAACATGGGTTATAGCCCATCGTTTTTTGAATTTTTGAAAAAAATATTATCCTCATTTTTCATAATTTTTGAACATGGGCTATAGCCCCTACCGTACGGCATACTATAGCACGCCGTTTTTCATCATTTTTGAGGATTTGAAGAAAATTAAAAATTTCAGAAAACATGGGTTATAGCCCATCGTTTTTTGAATTTTTGAAAAAAATGTTATCCTCATTTTTCATCATTTTTGAACATGGGCTATAGCCCCTACCGTACGGCATACTATAGCACGCCGTTTTTCATCATTTTTGAGGATTTGAAGAAAATTCAAAATTTCAAAAAACATGGGTTATAGCCCATTGTTTTTTGAATTTTTGAAAAAAATGTTATCCTCATTTTTCATCATTTTTGAACATGGGCTATAGCCCCTACCGTACGGCATACTATAGCACGCCGTTTTTCATCATTTTTGAGGATTTGAAGAAAATTCAAAATTTCAAAAAACATGGGTTATAGCCCATCGTTTTTTGAATTTTTGAAAAAAATGTTATCCTCATTTTTCATCATTTTTGAACATGGGCTATAGCCCCTACCGTACGGCATACTATAGCACGCCGTTTTTCATCATTTTTGAGGATTTGAAGAAAATTCAAAATTTCAAAAAACATGGGTTATAGCCCATCGTTTTTTGAATTTTTGAAAAAAATGTTATCCTCATTTTTCATCATTTTTGAACATGGGCTATAGCCCCTACCGTACGGCATACTATAGCACGCCGTTTTTCATCATTTTTGAGGATTTGAAGAAAATTCAAAATTTCAAAAAACATGGGTTATAGCCCATTGTTTTTTGAATTTTTGAAAAAAATGTTATCCTCATTTTTCATCATTTTTGAACATGGGCTATAGCCCCTACCGTACGGCATACTATAGCACGCCGTTTTTCATCATTTTTGAGGATTTGAAGAAAATTCAAAATTTCAAAAAACATGGGTTATAGCCCATCGTTTTTTGAATTTTTGAAAAAAATGTTATCCTCATTTTTCATAATTTTTGAACATGGGCTATAGCCCCTACCGTACGGCATACTATAGCACGCCGTTTTTCATCATTTTTGAGGATTTTAAGAAAATTCAAAATTTCAAAAAACATGGGTTATAGCCCATCGTTTTTTGAATTTTTGAAAAAAATGTTATCCTCATTTTTCATCATTTTTGAACATGGGCTATAGCCCCTACCGTACGGCATACTATAGCACGCCGTTTTTCATCATTTTTGAGGATTTGAAGAAAATTCAAAATTTCAAAAAACATGGGTTATAGCCCATCGTTTTTTGAATTTTTGAAAAAAATGTTATCCTCATTTTTCATCATTTTTGAACATGGGCTATAGCCCCTACCGTACGGCATACTATAGCACGCCGTTTTTCATCATTTTTGAGGATTTGAAGAAAATTCAAAATTTCAAAAAACATGGGTTATAGCCCATCGTTTTTTGAATTTTTGAAAAAAATGTTATCCACATTTTTCATCATTTTTGAACATGGGCTATAGCCCCTACCGTACGGCATACTATAGCACGCCGTTTTTCATCATTTTTGAGGATTTGAAGAAAATTCAAAATTTCAAAAAACATGGGTTATAGCCCATCGTTTTTTGAATTTTTGAAAAAAATGTTATCCTCATTTTTCATCATTTTTGAACATGGGCTATAGCCCCTACCGTACGGCATACTATAGCACGCCGTTTTTCATCATTTTTGAGGATTTTAAGAAAATTCAAAATTTCAAAAAACATGGGTTATAGCCCATCGTTTTTTGAATTTTTGAAAAAAATGTTATCCTCATTTTTCATCATTTTTGAACATGGGCTATAGCCCCTACCGTACGGCATACTATAGCACGCCGTTTTTCATCATTTTTGAGGATTTGAAGAAAATTCAAAATTTCAAAAAACATGGGTTATAGCCCATCGTTTTTTGAATTTTTGAAAAAAATGTTATCCACATTTTTCATCATTTTTGAACATGGGCTATAGCCCCTACCGTACGGCATACTATAGCACGCCGTTTTTCATCATTTTTGAGGATTTGAAGAAAATTCAAAATTTCAAAAAACATGGGTTATAGCCCATCGTTTTTTGAATTTTTGAAAAAAATGTTATCCTCATTTTTCATCATTTTTGAACATGGGCTATAGCCCCTACCGTACGGCATACTATAGCACGCCGTTTTTCATCATTTTTGAGGATTTTAAGAAAATTCAAAATTTCAAAAAACATGGGTTATAGCCCATCGTTTTTTGAATTTTTGAAAAAAATGTTATCCTCATTTTTCATCATTTTTGAACATGGGCTATAGCCCCTACCGTACGGCATACTATAGCACGCCGTTTTTCATCATTTTTGAGGATTTGAAGAAAATTCAAAATTTCAAAAAACATGGGTTATAGCCCATCGTTTTTTGAACTTTTGAAAAAAAATGTTATCCTCATTTTTCATCATTTTTGAACATGGGCTATAGCCCCTACCGTACGGCATACTATAGCACGCCGTTTTTCATCATTTTTGAGGATTTGAAGAAAATTCTAAATTTCAAAAAACATGGGTTATAGCCCATCGTTTTTTGAATTTTTGAAAAAAATGTTATCCACATTTTTCATCATTTTTGAACATGGGCTATAGCCCCTACCGTACGGCATACTATACCACGCCGTTTTTCATCATTTTTGAGGATTTGAAGAAAATTCAAAATTTCAAAAAACATGGGTTATAGCCCATCGTTTTTTGAATTTTTGAAAAAAATGTTATCCTCATTTTTCATCATTTTTGAACATGGGCTATAGCTCCTACCGTACGGCATACTATAGCACGCCGTTTTTCATCATTTTTGAGGATTTGAAGAAAATTCAAAATTTCAAAAAACATGGGTTATAGCCCATCGTTTTTTGAATTTTTGAAAAAAATGTTATCCTCATTTTTCATCATTTTTGAACATGGGCTATAGCCCCTACCGTACGGCATACTATAGCACGCCGTTTTTCATCATTTTTGAGGATTTGATGAAAATTCAAAATTTCAAAAAACATGGGTTATAGCCCATCGTTTTTTGAATTTTTGAAAAAAATGTTATCCTCATTTTTCATCATTTTTGAACATGGGCTATAGCCCCTACCGTACGGCATACTATAGCACGCCGTTTTTCATCATTTTTGAGGATTTGAAGAAATTTCAAAATTTCAAAAAACATGGGTTATAGCCCATCGTTTTTTGAATTTTTGAAAAAAATGTTATCCACATTTTTCAACATTTTTGAACATGGGCTATAGCCCCTACCGTACGGCATACTATAGCACGCCGTTTTTCATCATTTTTGAGGATTTGAAGAAAATTCAAAATTTCAAAAAACATGGGTTATAGCCCATCGTTTTTTGAATTTTTGAAAAAAATGTTATCCTCATTTTTCATCATTTTTGAACATGGGCTATAGTCCCTACCGTACGGCATACAATAGCACGCCGTTTTTCATCATTTTTGAGGATTTGAAGAAATTTCAAAATTTCAAAAAACATGGGTTATAGCCCATTGCTTTTTGAATTTTTGAAAAAAATGTTATCCTCATTTTTCATCATTTTTGAACATGGGCTATAGCTCCTACCGTACGGCATACTATAGCACGCCGTTTTTCATCATTTTTGAGGATTTGAAGAAAATTCAAAATTTAAAAAAACATGGGTTATAGCCCATCGTTTTTTGAATTTTTGAAAAAAATGTTATCCTCATTTTTCATCATTTTTGAACATGGGCTATAGCCCCTACCGTACGGCATACTATAGCACGCCGTTTTTCATCATTTTTGAGGATTTGAAGAAAATTCAAAATTTCAAAAAACATGGGTTATAGCCCATCGTTTTTTGAATTTTCTAAAAAAATGTTATCCTCATTTTTCATCATTTTTGAACATGGGCTATAGCCCCTACCGTACGGCATACTATAGCACGCCGTTTTTCATCATTTTTGAGGATTTGAAGAAAATTCAAAATTTCAAAAAACATGGGTTATAGCCCATCGTTTTTTGAATTTTTGGAAAAAATGTTATCCTCATTTTTCATCATTTTTGAACATGGGCTATAGCCCCTACCGTACGGCATACTATAGCACGCCGTTTTTCATCATTTTTGAGGATTTGAAGAAAATTCAAAATTTCAAAAAAAAACATGGGTTATAGCCCATCGTTTTTTGAATTTTTGAAAAAAATGTTATCCTCATTTTTCATCATTTTTGAACATGGGCTATAGCCCCTACCGTACGGCATACTATAGCACGCCGTTTTTCATCATTTTTGAGGATTTTAAGAAAATTCAAAATTTCAAAAAACATGGGTTATAGCCCATCGTTTTTTGAATTTTTGAAAAAAATGTTATCCTCATTTTTCATCATTTTTGAACATGGGCTATAGCCCCTACCGTACGGCATACTATAGCACGCCGTTTTTCATCATTTTTGAGGATTTGAAGAAAATTCAAAATTTCAAAAAACATGGGTTATAGCCCATCGTTTTTTGAATTTTTGAAAAAAATGTTATCCTCATTTTTCATCATTTTTGAACATGGGCTATAGCCCCTACCGTACGGCATACTATAGCACGCCGTTTTTCATCATTTTTGAGGATTTGAAGAAAATTCAAAATTTCAAAAAACATGGGTTATAGCCCATCGTTTTTTGAATTTTTGAAAAAAATGTTATCCACATTTTTCATCATTTTTGAACATGGGCTATAGCCCCTACCGTACGGCATACTATAGCACGCCGTTTTTCATCATTTTTGAGGATTTGAAGAAAATTCAAAATTTCAAAAAACATGGGTTATAGCCCATCGTTTTTTGAATTTTTGAAAAAAATGTTATCCTCATTTTTCATCATTTTTGAACATGGGCTATAGCCCCTACCGTACGGCATACTATAGCACGCCGTTTTTCATCATTTTTGAGGATTTTAAGAAAATTCAAAATTTCAAAAAACATGGGTTATAGCCCATCGTTTTTTGAATTTTTGAAAAAAATGTTATCCTCATTTTTCATCATTTTTGAACATGGGCTATAGCCCCTACCGTACGGCATACTATAGCACGCCGTTTTTCATCATTTTTGAGGATTTGAAGAAAATTCAAAATTTCAAAAAACATGGGTTATAGCCCATCGTTTTTTGAACTTTTGAAAAAAAATGTTATCCTCATTTTTCATCATTTTTGAACATGGGCTATAGCCCCTACCGTACGGCATACTATAGCACGCCGTTTTTCATCATTTTTGAGGATTTGAAGAAAATTCAAAATTTCAAAAAACATGGGTTATAGCCCATCGTTTTTTGAATTTTTGAAAAAAATGTTATCCACATTTTTCATCATTTTTGAACATGGGCTATAGCCCCTACCGTACGGCATACTATAGCACGCCGTTTTTCATCATTTTTGAGGATTTGAAGAAAATTCAAAATTTCAAAAAACATGGGTTATAGCCCATCGTTTTTTGAATTTTTGAAAAAAATGTTATCCACATTTTTCATCATTTTTGAACATGGGCTATAGACCCTACCGTACGGCATACTATAGCACGCCGTTTTTCATCATTTTTGAGGATTTGAAGAAAATTCAAAATTTCAAAAAACATGGGTTATAGCCCATCGTTTTTTGAATTTTTGAAAAAAATGTTATCCTCATTTTTCATCATTTTTGAACATGGGCTATAGCCCCTACCGTACGGCATACTATAGCACGCCGTTTTCATCATTTTTGAGGATTTGAAGAAAATTCAAAATTTCAAAAAACATGGGTTATAGGCCATCGTTTTTTGAATTTTTGAAAAAAATGTTATCCTCATTTTTCATCATTTTTGAACATGGGCTATAGCCCCTACCGTACGGCATACTATAGCACGCCGTTTTTCATCATTTTTGAGGATTTGAAGAAAATTCAAATTTAAAAAAAACATGGGTTATAGCCCATCGTTTTTTGAATTTTTGAAAAAAATGTTATCCTCATTTTTCATCATTTTTGAACATGGGCTATAGCCCCTACCGTACGGCATACTATAGCACGCCGTTTTTCATCATTTTTGAGGATTTGAAGAAAATTCAAAATTTCAAAAAACATGGGTTATAGCCCATTGTTTTTTGAATTTTTGAAAAAAATGTTATCCTCATTTTTCATCATTTTTGAACATGGGCTATAGCCCCTACCGTACGGCATACTATAGCACGCCGTTTTTCATCATTTTTGAGGATTTGAAGAAAATTCAAAATTTCAAAAAACATGGGTTATAGCCCATCGTTTTTTGAATTTTTGAAAAAAATGTTATCCTCATTTTTCATCATTTTTGAACATGGGCTATAGCCCCTACCGTACGGCATACTATAGCACGCCGTTTTTCATCATTTTTGAGGATTTGAAGAAAATTCAAAATTTCAAAAAACATGGGTTATAGCCCATCGTTTTTTGAATTTTTGAAAAAAATGTTATCCACATTTTTCATCATTTTTGAACATGGGCTATAGCCCCTACCGTACGGCATACTATAGCACGCCGTTTTTCATCATTTTTGAGGATTTGAAGAAAATTCAAAATTTCAAAAAACATGGGTTATAGCCCATCATTTTTTGAATTTTTGAAAAAAATGTTATCCTCATTTTTCATCATTTTTGAACATGGGCTATAGCCCCTACCGTACGGCATACTATAGCACGCCGTTTTTCATCATTTTTGAGGATTTGAAGAAAATTCAAAATTTCAAAAAACATGGGTTATAGCCCATCGTTTTTTGAATTTTTGGAAAAAATGTTATCCTCATTTTTCATCATTTTTGAACATGGGCTATAGCCCCTACCGTACGGCATACTATAGCACGCCGTTTTTCATCATTTTTGAGGATTTGAAGAAAATTCAAAATTTCAAAAAACATGGGTTATAGCCCATTGTTTTTTGAATTTTTGAAAAAAATGTTATCCTCATTTTTCATCATTTTTGAACATGGGCTATAGCCCCTACCGTACGGCATACTATAGCACGCCGTTTTTCATCATTTTTGAGGATTTGAAGAAAATTCAAAATTTCAAAAAACATGGGTTATAGCCCATCGTTTTTTGAATTTTTGAAAAAAAAATTATCCTCATTTTCATCATTTTTGAACATGGGCTATAGCCCCTACCGTACGGCATACTATAGCACGCCGTTTTTCATCATTTTTGAGGATTTGAAGAAAATTCTAAATTTCAAAAAACATGGGTTATAGCCCATCGTTTTTTGAATTTTTGAAAAAAAATGTTATCCTCATTTTTCATCATTTTTGAACATGGGCTATAGCCCCTACCGTACGGCATACTATAGCACGCCGTTTTTCATCATTTTTGAGGATTTGAAGAAAATTCTAAATTTCAAAAAACATGGGTTATAGCCCATCGTTTTTTGAATTTTTGAAAAAAATGTTATCCTCATTTTTCATCATTTTTGAACATGGGCTATAGCCCCTACCGTACGGCATACTATAGCACGCCGTTTTTTATCATTTTTGAGGATTTGAAGAAAATTCAAAATTTCAAAAAACATGGGTTATAGCCCATTGTTTTTTGAATTTTGAAAAAAATGTTATCCTCATTTTTCATCATTTTTGAACATGGGCTATAGCCCCTACCGTACGGCATACTATAGCACGCCGTTTTTCATCATTTTTGAGGATTTGAAGAAAATTCAAAATTTCAAAAAACATGGGTTATAGCCCATCGTTTTTTGAATTTTTGAAAAAAATGTTATCCTCATTTTCATCATTTTTGAACATGGGCTATAGCCCCTACCGTACGGCATACTATAGCACGCCGTTTTTCATCATTTTTGAGGATTTGAAGAAAATTCAAAATTTCAAAAAACATGGGTTATAGCCCATCGTTTTTTGAATTTTTGAAAAAAAATGTTATCCTCATTTTTCATCATTTTTGAACATGGGCTATAGCCCCTACCGTACGGCATACTATAGCACGCCGTTTTTCATCATTTTTGAGGATTTGAAGAAAATTCAAAATTTCAAAAAACATGGGTTATAGCCCATCGTTTTTGGAATTTTTGAAAAAAATGTTATCCTCATTTTTCATCATTTTTGAACATGGGCTATAGCCCCTACCGTACGGCATACTATAGCACGCCGTTTTTCATCATTTTTGAGGATTTGAAGAAAATTCAAAATTTCAAAAAACATGGGTTATAGCCCATCGTTTTTTAATTTTTGAAAAAAATGTTATCCTCATTTTTCATCATTTTTGAACATGGGCTATAGCCCCTACCGTACGGCATACTATAGCACGCCGTTTTTCATCATTTTTGAGGATTTGAAGAAAATTCAAAATTTCAAAAAACATGGGTTATAGCCCATCGTTTTTTGAATTTTGAAAAAAATGTTATCCTCATTTTTCATCATTTTTGAACATGGGCTATAGCCCCTACCGTACGGCATACTATAGCACGCCGTTTTTCATCATTTTTGAGGATTTGAAGAAAATTCAAAATTTCAAAAAACATGGGTTATAGCCCATCGTTTTTTGAATTTTCTAAAAAAATGTTATCCTCATTTTTCATCATTTTTGAACATGGGCTATAGCCCCTACCGTACGGCATACTATAGCACGCCGTTTTTCATCATTTTTGAGGATTTGAAGAAAATTCAAAATTTCAAAAAACATGGGTTATAGCCCATCGTTTTTTGAATTTTTGGAAAAAATGTTATCCTCATTTTTCATCATTTTTGAACATGGGCTATAGCCCCTACCGTACGGCATACTATAGCACGCCGTTTTTCATCATTTTTGAGGATTTGAAGAAAATTCAAAATTTCAAAAAAAACATGGGTTATAGCCCATTGTTTTTTGAATTTTTGAAAAAAATGTTATCCTCATTTTTCATCATTTTTTAACATGGGCTATAGCCCCTACCGTACGGCATACTATAGCACGCCGTTTTTCTCATCATTTTTGAGGATTTGAAGAAAATTCAAAATTTCAAAAAACATGGGTTATAGCCCATCGTTTTTTGAATTTTGAAAAAAATGTTATCCTCATTTTCATCATTTTTGAACATGGGCTATAGCCCCTACCGTACGGCATACTATAGCACGCCGTTTTTCATCATTTTTGAGGATTTGAAGAAAATTCAAAATTTAAAAAAACATGGGTTATAGCCCATCGTTTTTTGAATTTTTGAAAAAAATGTTATCCTCATTTTCATCATTTTTGAACATGGGCTATAGCCCCTACCGTACGGCATACTATAGCACGCCGTTTTTCATCATTTTTGAGGATTTGAAGAAAATTCAAAAATTCAAAAAACATGGGTTATAGCCCATCGTTTTTTGAATTTTTGAAAAAAATATTATCCTCATTTTTCATAATTTTTGAACATGGGCTATAGCCCCTACCGTACGGCATACTATAGCACGCCGTTTTTCATCATTTTTGAGGATTTGAAGAAAATTAAAAATTTCAGAAAACATGGGTTATAGCCCATCGTTTTTTGAATTTTTGAAAAAATGTTATCCTCATTTTTCATCATTTTTGAACATGGGCTATAGCCCCTACCGTACGGCATACTATAGCACGCCGTTTTTCATCATTTTTGAGGATTTGAAGAAAATTCAAAATTTCAAAAAACATGGGTTATAGCCCATTGTTTTTTGAATTTTTGAAAAAAATGTTATCCTCATTTTTCATCATTTTTGAACATGGGCTATAGCCCCTACCGTACGGCATACTATAGCACGCCGTTTTTCATCATTTTTGAGGATTTGAAGAAAATTCAAAATTTCAAAAAACATGGTTATAGCCCATCGTTTTTTGAATTTTTGGAAAAAATGTTATCCTCATTTTTCATCATTTTTGAACATGGGCTATAGCCCCTACCGTACGGCATACTATAGCACGCCGTTTTTCATCATTTTTGAGGATTTGAAGAAAATTCAAAATTTCAAAAAACATGGGTTATAGCCCATTGTTTTTTGAATTTTTGAAAAAATGTTATCCTCATTTTTCATCATTTTTGAACATGGGCTATAGCCCCTACCGTACGGCATACTATAGCACGCCGTTTTTCATCATTTTTGAGGATTTGAAGAAAATTCAAAATTTCAAAAAACATGGGTTATAGCCCATCGTTTTTTGAATTTTTGAAAAAAATGTTATCCTCATTTTTCATCATTTTTGAACATGGGCTATAGCCCCTACCGTACGGCATACTATAGCACGCCGTTTTTCATCATTTTTGAGGATTTTAAGAAAATTCAAAATTTCAAAAAACATGGGTTATAGCCCATCGTTTTTTGAATTTTTGAAAAAAATGTTATCCTCATTTTTCATCATTTTTGAACATGGGCTATAGCCCCTACCGTACGGCATACTATAGCACGCCGTTTTTCATCATTTTTGAGGATTTGAAGAAAATTCAAAATTTCAAAAAACATGGGTTATAGCCCATCGTTTTTTGAACTTTTGAAAAAAAATGTTATCCTCATTTTTCATCATTTTTGAACATGGGCTATAGCCCCTACCGTACGGCATACTATAGCACGCCGTTTTTCATCATTTTTGAGGATTTGAAGAAAATTCTAAATTTCAAAAAACATGGGTTATAGCCCATCGTTTTTTGAATTTTTGAAAAAAATGTTATCCTCATTTTTCATAATTTTTGAACATGGGCTATAGCCCCTACCGTACGGCATACTATAGCACGCCGTTTTTCATCATTTTTGAGGATTTGAAGAAAATTCAAAATTTCAAAAAACATGGGTTATAGCCCATCGTTTTTTGAATTTTTGAAAAAAATGTTATCCTCATTTTTCATCATTTTTGAACATGGGCTATAGCCCCTACCGTACGGCATACTATAGCACGCCGTTTTTCATCATTTTTGAGGATTTGAAGAAATTTCAAAATTTCAAAAAACATGGGTTATAGACCATCGTTTTTTGAATTTTCTAAAAAAATGTTATCCTCATTTTTCATCATTTTTGAACATGGGCTATAGCCCCTACCGTACGGCATACTATAGCACGCCGTTTTTCATCATTTTTGAGGATTTGAAGAAAATTCAAAATTTCAAAAAACATGGGTTATAGCCCATCGTTTTTTGAATTTTTGGAAAAAATGTTATCCTCATTTTTCATCATTTTTGAACATGGGCTATAGCCCCTACCGTACGGCATACTATAGCACGCCGTTTTTCATCATTTTTGAGGATTTGAAGAAAATTCAAAATTTCAAAAAAAACATGGGTTATAGCCCATTGTTTTTTGAATTTTTGAAAAAAATGTTATCCTCATTTTTCATCATTTTTTAACATGGGCTATAGCCCCTACCGTACGGCATACTATAGCACGCCGTTTTTCATCATTTTTGAGGATTTGAAGAAAATTCAAAATTTCAAAAAACATGGGTTATAGCCCATCGTTTTTTGAATTTTTGAAAAAAATGTTATCCTCATTTTCATCATTTTTGAACATGGGCTATAGCCCCTACCGTACGGCATACTATAGCACGCCGTTTTTCATCATTTTTGAGGATTTGAAGAAAATTCAAAATTTCAAAAAACATGGGTTATAGCCCATCGTTTTTTGAATTTTTGAAAAAAATGTTATCCTCATTTTTCATCATTTTTGAACATGGGCTATAGCCCCTACCGTACGGCATACTATAGCACGCCGTTTTTCATCATTTTTGAGGATTTGAAGAAAATTCAAAAATTCAAAAAACATGGGTTATAGCCCATCGTTTTTTGAATTTTTGAAAAAAATATTATCCTCATTTTTCATAATTTTTGAACATGGGCTATAGCCCCTACCGTACGGCATACTATAGCACGCCGTTTTTCATCATTTTTGAGGATTTGAAGAAAATTAAAAATTTCAGAAAACATGGGTTATAGCCCATCGTTTTTTGAATTTTTGAAAAAAATGTTATCCTCATTTTTCATCATTTTTGAACATGGGCTATAGCCCCTACCGTACGGCATACTATAGCACGCCGTTTTTCATCATTTTTGAGGATTTGAAGAAAATTCAAAATTTCAAAAAACATGGGTTATAGCCCATTGTTTTTTGAATTTTTGAAAAAAATGTTATCCTCATTTTTCATCATTTTTGAACATGGGCTATAGCCCCTACCGTACGGCATACTATAGCACGCCGTTTTTCATCATTTTTGAGGATTTGAAGAAAATTCAAAATTTCAAAAAACATGGGTTATAGCCCATCGTTTTTTGAATTTTTGAAAAAAATGTTATCCTCATTTTTCATCATTTTTGAACATGGGCTATAGCCCCTACCGTACGGCATACTATAGCACGCCGTTTTTCATCATTTTTGAGGATTTGAAGAAAATTCAAAATTTCAAAAAACATGGGTTATAGCCCATCGTTTTTTGAATTTTTGAAAAAAATGTTATCCTCATTTTTCATCATTTTTGAACATGGGCTATAGCCCCTACCGTACGGCATACTATAGCACGCCGTTTTTCATCATTTTTGAGGATTTGAAGAAAATTCAAAATTTCAAAAAACATGGGTTATAGCCCATCGTTTTTTGAATTTTTGAAAAAAATGTTATCCTCATTTTTCATCATTTTTGAACATGGGCTATAGCCCCTACCGTACGGCATACTATAGCACGCCGTTTTTCATCATTTTTGAGGATTTGAAGAAAATTCAAAATTTCAAAAAACATGGGTTATAGCCCATCGTTTTTTGAATTTTTGAAAAAAATGTTATCCTCATTTTTCATCATTTTTGAACATGGGCTATAGCCCCTACCGTACGGCATACTATAGCACGCCGTTTTTCATCATTTTTGAGGATTTTAAGAAAATTCAAAATTTCAAAAAACATGGGTTATAGCCCATCGTTTTTTGAATTTTTGAAAAAAATATTATCCTCATTTTTCATAATTTTTGAACATGGGCTATAGCCCCTACCGTACGGCATACTATAGCACGCCGTTTTTCATCATTTTTGAGGATTTGAAGAAAATTAAAAATTTCAGAAAACATGGGTTATAGCCCATCGTTTTTTGAATTTTTGAAAAAAATGTTATCCTCATTTTTCATCATTTTTGAACATGGGCTATAGCCCCTACCGTACGGCATACTATAGCACGCCGTTTTTCATCATTTTTGAGGATTTGAAGAAAATTCAAAATTTCAAAAAACATGGGTTATAGCCCATTGTTTTTTGAATTTTTGAAAAAAATGTTATCCTCATTTTTCATCATTTTTGAACATGGGCTATAGCCCCTACCGTACGGCATACTATAGCACGCCGTTTTTCATCATTTTTGAGGATTTGAAGAAAATTCAAAATTTCAAAAAACATGGGTTATAGCCCATCGTTTTTTGAATTTTTGAAAAAAATGTTATCCTCATTTTTCATCATTTTTGAACATGGGCTATAGCCCCTACCGTACGGCATACTATAGCACGCCGTTTTTCATCATTTTTGAGGATTTGAAGAAAATTCAAAATTTCAAAAAACATGGGTTATAGCCCATCGTTTTTTGAATTTTTGAAAAAAATGTTATCCTCATTTTTCATCATTTTTGAACATGGGCTATAGCCCCTACCGTACGGCATACTATAGCACGCCGTTTTTCATCATTTTTGAGGATTTGAAGAAAATTCAAAATTTCAAAAAACATGGGTTATAGCCCATCGTTTTTTGAATTTTTGAAAAAAATGTTATCCTCATTTTTCATCATTTTTGAACATGGGCTATAGCCCCTACCGTACGGCATACTATAGCACGCCGTTTTTCATCATTTTTGAGGATTTGAAGAAAATTCAAAATTTCAAAAAACATGGGTTATAGCCCATCGTTTTTTGAATTTTTGAAAAAAATGTTATCCTCATTTTTCATCATTTTTGAACATGGGCTATAGCCCCTACCGTACGGCATACTATAGCACGCCGTTTTTCATCATTTTTGAGGATTTTAAGAAAATTCAAAATTTCAAAAAACATGGGTTATAGCCCATCGTTTTTTGAATTTTTGAAAAAAATGTTATCCTCATTTTTCATCATTTTTGAACATGGGCTATAGCCCCTACCGTACGGCATACTATAGCACGCCGTTTTTCATCATTTTTGAGGATTTGAAGAAAATTCAAAATTTCAAAAAACATGGGTTATAGCCCATCGTTTTTTGAACTTTTGAAAAAAAATGTTATCCTCATTTTTCATCATTTTTGAACATGGGCTATAGCCCCTACCGTACGGCATACTATAGCACGCCGTTTTTCATCATTTTTGAGGATTTGAAGAAAATTCAAAATTTCAAAAAACATGGGTTATAGCCCATCGTTTTTTGAATTTTTGAAAAAAATGTTATCCTCATTTTTCATCATTTTTGAACATGGGCTATAGCCCCTACCGTACGGCATACTATAGCACGCCGTTTTTCATCATTTTTGAGGATTTTAAGAAAATTCAAAATTTCAAAAAACATGGGTTATAGCCCATCGTTTTTTGAATTTTTGAAAAAAATGTTATCCTCATTTTTCATCATTTTTGAACATGGGCTATAGCCCCTACCGTACGGCATACTATAGCACGCCGTTTTTCATCATTTTTGAGGATTTGAAGAAAATTCAAAATTTCAAAAAACATGGGTTATAGCCCATCGTTTTTTGAATTTTTGAAAAAAATGTTATCCTCATTTTTCATCATTTTTGAACATGGGCTATAGCCCCTACCGTACGGCATACTATAGCACGCCGTTTTTCATCATTTTTGAGGATTTTAAGAAAATTCAAAATTTCAAAAAACATGGGTTATAGCCCATCGTTTTTTGAATTTTTGAAAAAAATGTTATCCTCATTTTTCATCATTTTTGAACATGGGCTATAGCCCCTACCGTACGGCATACTATAGCACGCCGTTTTTCATCATTTTTGAGGATTTTAAGAAAATTCAAAATTTCAAAAAACATGGGTTATAGCCCATCGTTTTTTGAATTTTTGAAAAAAATGTTATCCTCATTTTTCATCATTTTTGAACATGGGCTATAGCCCCTACCGTACGGCATACTATAGCACGCCGTTTTTCATCATTTTTGAGGATTTGAAGAAAATTCAAAATTTCAAAAAACATGGGTTATAGCCCATCGTTTTTTGAACTTTTGAAAAAAAATGTTATCCTCATTTTTCATCATTTTTGAACATGGGCTATAGCCCCTACCGTACGGCATACTATAGCACGCCGTTTTTCATCATTTTTGAGGATTTGAAGAAAATTCTAAATTTCAAAAAACATGGGTTATAGCCCATCGTTTTTTGAATTTTTGAAAAAAATGTTATCCTCATTTTTCATCATTTTTGAACATGGGCTATAGCCCCTACCGTACGGCATACTATAGCACGCCGTTTTTCATCATTTTTGAGGATTTGAAGAAAATTCAAAATTTCAAAAAACATGGGTTATAGCCCATCGTTTTTTGAATTTTTGAAAAAAATGTTATCCACATTTTTCATCATTTTTGAACATGGGCTATAGCCCCTACCGTACGGCATACTATAGCACGCCGTTTTTCATCATTTTTGAGGATTTGAAGAAAATTCAAAATTTCAAAAAACATGGGTTATAGCCCATCGTTTTTTGAATTTTTGAAAAAAATGTTATCCTCATTTTTCATCATTTTTGAACATGGGCTATAGCCCCTACCATACGGCATACTATAGCACGCCGTTTTCATCATTTTTGAGGATTTGAAGAAAATTCAAAATTTCAAAAAACATGGGTTATAGCCCATCGTTTTTTGAATTTTTGAAAAAAATGTTATCCTCATTTTTCATCATTTTTGAACATGGGCTATAGCCCCTACCGTACGGCATACTATAGCACGCCGTTTTTCATCATTTTTGAGGATTTGAAGAAAATTCAAAATTTCAAAAAACATGGGTTATAGCCCATCGTTTTTTGAATTTTTGAAAAAAATGTTATCCTCATTTTTCATCATTTTTGAACATGGGCTATAGCCCCTACCGTACGGCATACTATAGCACGCCATTTTTCATCATTTTTGAGGATTTGAAGAAAATTCAAAATTTCAAAAAACATGGGTTATAGCCCATCGTTTTTTGAATTTTTGAAAAAAATGTTATCCTCATTTTTCATAATTTTTGAACATGGGCTATAGCCCCTACCGTACGGCATACTATAGCACGCCATTTTTCATCATTTTTGAGGATTTGAAGAAAATTCAAAATTTCAAAAAACATAGGTTATAGCCCATCGTTTTTTGAATTTTTGAAAAAAATGTTATCCTCATTTTTCATCATTTTTGAACATGGGCTATAGCCCCTACCGTACGGCATACTATAGCACGCCGTTTTTCATCATTTTTGAGGATTTGAAGAAAATTCAAAATTTCAAAAAACATGGGTTATAGCCCATCGTTTTTTGAATTTTTGAAAAAAATGTTATCCACATTTTTCATCATTTTTGAACATGGGCTATAGACCCTACCGTACGGCATACTATAGCACGCCGTTTTTCATCATTTTTGAGGATTTGAAGAAAATTCAAAATTTCAAAAAACATGGGTTATAGCCCATCGTTTTTTGAATTTTTGAAAAAAATGTTATCCTCATTTTTCATCATTTTTGAACATGGGCTATAGCCCCTACCGTACGGCATACTATAGCACGCCGTTTTCATCATTTTTGAGGATTTGAAGAAAATTCAAAATTTCAAAAAACATGGGTTATAGGCCATCGTTTTTTGAATTTTTGAAAAAAATGTTATCCTCATTTTTCATCATTTTTGAACATGGGCTATAGCCCCTACCGTACGGCATACTATAGCACGCCGTTTTTCATCATTTTTGAGGATTTGAAGAAAATTCAAATTAAAAAAAAACATGGGTTATAGCCCATCGTTTTTTGAATTTTTGAAAAAAATGTTATCCTCATTTTTCATCATTTTTGAACATGGGCTATAGCCCCTACCGTACGGCATACTATAGCACGCCGTTTTTCATCATTTTTGAGGATTTGAAGAAAATTCTAAATTTCAAAAAACATGGGTTATAGCCCATCGTTTTTTGAATTTTTGAAAAAAATGTTATCCTCATTTTTCATCATTTTTGAACATGGGCTATAGCCCCTACCGTACGGCATACTATAGCACGCCGTTTTTCATCATTTTTGAGGATTTGAAGAAAATTCAAAATTTCAAAAAACATGGGTTATAGCCCATCGTTTTTTGAATTTTTGAAAAAAATGTTATCCACATTTTTCATCATTTTTGAACATGGGCTATAGCCCCTACCGTACGGCATACTATAGCACGCCGTTTTTCATCATTTTTGAGGATTTGAAGAAAATTCAAAATTTCAAAAAACATGGGTTATAGCCCATCGTTTTTTGAATTTTTGAAAAAAATGTTATCCTCATTTTTCATCATTTTTGAACATGGGCTATAGCCCCTACCATACGGCATACTATAGCACGCCGTTTTCATCATTTTTGAGGATTTGAAGAAAATTCAAAATTTCAAAAAACATGGGTTATAGCCCATCGTTTTTTGAATTTTTGAAAAAAATGTTATCCTCATTTTTCATCATTTTTGAACATGGGCTATAGCCCCTACCGTACGGCATACTATAGCACGCCGTTTTTCATCATTTTTGAGGATTTGAAGAAAATTCAAAATTTCAAAAAACATGGGTTATAGCCCATCGTTTTTTGAATTTTTGAAAAAAATGTTATCCTCATTTTTCATCATTTTTGAACATGGGCTATAGCCCCTACCGTACGGCATACTATAGCACGCCATTTTTCATCATTTTTGAGGATTTGAAGAAAATTCAAAATTTCAAAAAACATGGGTTATAGCCCATCGTTTTTTGAATTTTTGAAAAAAATGTTATCCTCATTTTTCATAATTTTTGAACATGGGCTATAGCCCCTACCGTACGGCATACTATAGCACGCCATTTTTCATCATTTTTGAGGATTTGAAGAAAATTCAAAATTTCAAAAAACATAGGTTATAGCCCATCGTTTTTTGAATTTTTGAAAAAAATGTTATCCTCATTTTTCATCATTTTTGAACATGGGCTATAGCCCCTACCGTACGGCATACTATAGCACGCCGTTTTTCATCATTTTTGAGGATTTGAAGAAAATTCAAAATTTCAAAAAACATGGGTTATAGCCCATCGTTTTTTGAATTTTTGAAAAAAATGTTATCCACATTTTTCATCATTTTTGAACATGGGCTATAGACCCTACCGTACGGCATACTATAGCACGCCGTTTTTCATCATTTTTGAGGATTTGAAGAAAATTCAAAATTTCAAAAAACATGGGTTATAGCCCATCGTTTTTTGAATTTTTGAAAAAAATGTTATCCTCATTTTTCATCATTTTTGAACATGGGCTATAGCCCCTACCGTACGGCATACTATAGCACGCCGTTTTCATCATTTTTGAGGATTTGAAGAAAATTCAAAATTTCAAAAAACATGGGTTATAGGCCATCGTTTTTTGAATTTTTGAAAAAAATGTTATCCTCATTTTTCATCATTTTTGAACATGGGCTATAGCCCCTACCGTACGGCATACTATAGCACGCCGTTTTTCATCATTTTTGAGGATTTGAAGAAAATTCAAATTAAAAAAAAACATGGGTTATAGCCCATCGTTTTTTGAATTTTTGAAAAAAATGTTATCCTCATTTTTCATCATTTTTGAACATGGGCTATAGCCCCTACCGTACGGCATACTATAGCACGCCGTTTTTCATCATTTTTGAGGATTTGAAGAAAATTCAAAATTTCAAAAAACATGGGTTATAGCCCATTGTTTTTTGAATTTTTGAAAAAAATGTTATCCTCATTTTTCATCATTTTTGAACATGGGCTATAGCCCCTACCGTACGGCATACTATAGCACGCCGTTTTTCATCATTTTTGAGGATTTGAAGAAAATTCAAAATTTCAAAAAACATGGGTTATAGCCCATCATTTTTTGAATTTTTGAAAAAAATGTTATCCTCATTTTTCATCATTTTTGAACATGGGCTATAGCCCCTACCGTACGGCATACTACAGCACGCCGTTTTTCATCATTTTTGAGGATTTGAAGAAAATTCAAAATTTCAAAAAACATGGGTTATAGCCCATCGTTTTTTGAATTTTTTAAAAAAATGTTATCCACATTTTTCATCATTTTTGAACATGGGCTATAGCCCTTACCGTACGGCATACTATAGCACGCCGTTTTTCATCATTTTTGAGGATTTGAAGAAAATTCAAAATTTCAAAAAACATGGGTTATAGCCCATCGTTTTTTGAATTTTTGAAAAAAATGTTATCCTCATTTTTCATCATTTTTGAACATGGGCTATAGCCCCTACCGTACGGCATACTATAGCACGCCGTTTTCATCATTTTTGAGGATTTGAAGAAAATTCAAAATTTCAAAAAACATGGGTTATAGGCCATCGTTTTTTGAATTTTTGAAAAAAATGTTATCCTCATTTTTCATCATTTTTGAACATGGGCTATAGCCCCTACCGTACGGCATACTATAGCACGCCGTTTTTCATCATTTTTGAGGATTTGAAGAAAATTCAAAATTTAAAAAAACATGGGTTATAGCCCATCGTTTTTTGAATTTTAAAAAAAAATGTTATCCACATTTTTCATCATTTTTGAACATGGGCTATAGCCCTTACCGTACGGCATACTATAGCACGCCGTTTTTCATCATTTTTGAGGATTTGAAGAAAATTCAAAATTTCAAAAAACATGGGTTATAGCCCATCATTTTTTGAATTTTTGAAAAAAATGTTATCCTCATTTTTCATCATTTTTGAACATGGGCTATAGCCCCTACCGTACGGCATACTATAGCACGCCGTTTTTCATAATTTTTGAGGATTTGAAGAAAATTCAAAATTTCAAAAAACATGGGTTATAGCCCATCGTTTTTTGAATTTTTGAAAAAAATGTTATCCACATTTTTCATCATTTTTGAACATGGGCTATAGCTCCTACCGTACGGCATACTATAGCACGCCGTTTTTCATCATTTTTGAGGATTTGAAGAAAATTCAAAATTTCAAAAAACATGGGTTATAGCCCATCGTTTTTTGAATTTTTGAAAAAAATGTTATCCACATTTTTCATCATTTTTGAACATGGGCTATAGCCCCTACCGTACGGCATACTATACCACGCCGTTTTTCATCATTTTTGAGGATTTGAAGAAAATTCAAAATTTCAAAAAACATGGGTTATAGCCCATCGTTTTTTGAATTTTTGAAAAAAATGTTATCCACATTTTTCATCATTTTTGAACATGGGCTATAGCCCCTACCGTACGGCATACTATAGCACGCCGTTTTTCATCATTTTTGAGGATTTGAAGAAAATTCAAAATTTCAAAAAACATGGGTTATAGCCCATCGTTTTTTGAATTTTTGAAAAAAATGTTATCCTCATTTTTCATCATTTTTGAACATGGGCTATAGCCCCTACCATACGGCATACTATAGCACGCCGTTTTCATCATTTTTGAGGATTTGAAGAAAATTCAAAATTTCAAAAAACATGGGTTATAGCCCATCGTTTTTTGAATTTTTGAAAAAAATGTTATCCTCATTTTTCATCATTTTTGAACATGGGCTATAGCCCCTACCGTACGGCATACTATAGCACGCCGTTTTTCATCATTTTTGAGGATTTGAAGAAAATTCAAAATTTCAAAAAACATGGGTTATAGCCCATCGTTTTTTGAATTTTTGAAAAAAATGTTATCCTCATTTTTCATCATTTTTGAACATGGGCTATAGCCCCTACCGTACGGCATACTATAGCACGCCATTTTTCATCATTTTTGAGGATTTGAAGAAAATTCAAAATTTCAAAAAACATGGGTTATAGCCCATCGTTTTTTGAATTTTTGAAAAAAATGTTATCCTCATTTTTCATAATTTTTGAACATGGGCTATAGCCCCTACCGTACGGCATACTATAGCACGCCATTTTTCATCATTTTTGAGGATTTGAAGAAAATTCAAAATTTCAAAAAACATAGGTTATAGCCCATCGTTTTTTGAATTTTTGAAAAAAATGTTATCCTCATTTTTCATCATTTTTGAACATGGGCTATAGCCCCTACCGTACGGCATACTATAGCACGCCGTTTTTCATCATTTTTGAGGATTTGAAGAAAATTCAAAATTTCAAAAAACATGGGTTATAGCCCATCGTTTTTTGAATTTTTGAAAAAAATGTTATCCACATTTTTCATCATTTTTGAACATGGGCTATAGACCCTACCGTACGGCATACTATAGCACGCCGTTTTTCATCATTTTTGAGGATTTGAAGAAAATTCAAAATTTCAAAAAACATGGGTTATAGCCCATCGTTTTTTGAATTTTTGAAAAAAATGTTATCCTCATTTTTCATCATTTTTGAACATGGGCTATAGCCCCTACCGTACGGCATACTATAGCACGCCGTTTTCATCATTTTTGAGGATTTGAAGAAAATTCAAAATTTCAAAAAACATGGGTTATAGGCCATCGTTTTTTGAATTTTTGAAAAAAATGTTATCCTCATTTTTCATCATTTTTGAACATGGGCTATAGCCCCTACCGTACGGCATACTATAGCACGCCGTTTTTCATCATTTTTGAGGATTTGAAGAAAATTCAAATTAAAAAAAAACATGGGTTATAGCCCATCGTTTTTTGAATTTTTGAAAAAAATGTTATCCTCATTTTTCATCATTTTTGAACATGGGCTATAGCCCCTACCGTACGGCATACTATAGCACGCCGTTTTTCATCATTTTTGAGGATTTGAAGAAAATTCAAAATTTCAAAAAACATGGGTTATAGCCCATTGTTTTTTGAATTTTTGAAAAAAATGTTATCCTCATTTTTCATCATTTTTGAACATGGGCTATAGCCCCTACCGTACGGCATACTATAGCACGCCGTTTTTCATCATTTTTGAGGATTTGAAGAAAATTCAAAATTTCAAAAAACATGGGTTATAGCCCATCATTTTTTGAATTTTTGAAAAAAATGTTATCCTCATTTTTCATCATTTTTGAACATGGGCTATAGCCCCTACCGTACGGCATACTACAGCACGCCGTTTTTCATCATTTTTGAGGATTTGAAGAAAATTCAAAATTTCAAAAAACATGGGTTATAGCCCATCGTTTTTTGAATTTTTTAAAAAAATGTTATCCACATTTTTCATCATTTTTGAACATGGGCTATAGCCCTTACCGTACGGCATACTATAGCACGCCGTTTTTCATCATTTTTGAGGATTTGAAGAAAATTCAAAATTTCAAAAAACATGGGTTATAGCCCATCGTTTTTTGAATTTTTGAAAAAAATGTTATCCTCATTTTTCATCATTTTTGAACATGGGCTATAGCCCCTACCGTACGGCATACTATAGCACGCCGTTTTCATCATTTTTGAGGATTTGAAGAAAATTCAAAATTTCAAAAAACATGGGTTATAGGCCATCGTTTTTTGAATTTTTGAAAAAAATGTTATCCTCATTTTTCATCATTTTTGAACATGGGCTATAGCCCCTACCGTACGGCATACTATAGCACGCCGTTTTTCATCATTTTTGAGGATTTGAAGAAAATTCAAAATTTAAAAAAACATGGGTTATAGCCCATCGTTTTTTGAATTTTTAAAAAAAATGTTATCCACATTTTTCATCATTTTTGAACATGGGCTATAGCCCTTACCGTACGGCATACTATAGCACGCCGTTTTTCATCATTTTTGAGGATTTGAAGAAAATTCAAAATTTCAAAAAACATGGGTTATAGCCCATCATTTTTTGAATTTTTGAAAAAAATGTTATCCTCATTTTTCATCATTTTTGAACATGGGCTATAGCCCCTACCGTACGGCATACTATAGCACGCCGTTTTTCATAATTTTTGAGGATTTGAAGAAAATTCAAAATTTCAAAAAACATGGGTTATAGCCCATCGTTTTTTGAATTTTTGAAAAAAATGTTATCCACATTTTTCATCATTTTTGAACATGGGCTATAGCTCCTACCGTACGGCATACTATAGCACGCCGTTTTTCATCATTTTTGAGGATTTGAAGAAAATTCAAAATTTCAAAAAACATGGGTTATAGCCCATCGTTTTTTGAATTTTTGAAAAAAATGTTATCCACATTTTTCATCATTTTTGAACATGGGCTATAGCCCCTACCGTACGGCATACTATACCACGCCGTTTTTCATCATTTTTGAGGATTTGAAGAAAATTCAAAATTTCAAAAAACATGGGTTATAGCCCATCGTTTTTTGAATTTTTGAAAAAAATGTTATCCTCATTTTTCATCATTTTTGAACATGGGCTATAGCTCCTACCGTACGGCATACTATAGCACGCCGTTTTTCATCATTTTTGAGGATTTTAAGAAAATTCAAAATTTCAAAAAACATGGGTTATAGCCCATCGTTTTTTGAATTTTTGAAAAAAATGTTATCCTCATTTTTCATCATTTTTGAACATGGGCTATAGCCCCTACCGTACGGCATACTATAGCACGCCGTTTTTCATCATTTTTGAGGATTTTAAGAAAATTCAAAATTTCAAAAAACATGGGTTATAGCCCATCGTTTTTTGAATTTTTGAAAAAAATGTTATCCTCATTTTTCATCATTTTTGAACATGGGCTATAGCCCCTACCGTACGGCATACTATAGCACGCCGTTTTTCATCATTTTTGAGGATTTTAAGAAAATTCAAAATTTCAAAAAACATGGGTTATAGCCCATCGTTTTTTGAATTTTTGAAAAAAATGTTATCCTCATTTTTCATCATTTTTGAACATGGGCTATAGCCCCTACCGTACGGCATACTATAGCACGCCGTTTTTCATCATTTTTGAGGATTTGAAGAAAATTCAAAATTTCAAAAAACATGGGTTATAGCCCATCGTTTTTTGAATTTTTAAAAAAAATGTTATCCTCATTTTTCATCATTTTTGAACATGGGCTATAGCCCCTACCGTACGGCATACTATAGCATGCCGTTTTTCATCATTTTTGAGGATTTGAAGAAAATTCAAAATTTCAAAAAACATGGGTTATAGCCCATGTTTTTTGAAATTTTGAATTTTGAAAAACGGCGTGCTATAGTATGCCGTACGGTAGGGGCTATAGCCCATGTTCAAAAATGATGAAAAATGAGGATAACATTTTTTTCAAAAATTCAAAAAACGATGGGCTATAACCCATGTTTTTTGAAATTTTGAATTTTCTTCAAATCCTCAAAAATGATGAAAAACGGCGTGCTATAGTATGCCGTACGGTAGGGGCTATAGCCCATGTTCAAAAATGATGAAAAATGAGGATAACATTTTTTTCAAAAATTCAAAAAACAATGGGCTATAACCCATGTTTTTTGAAATTTTGAATTTTCTTCAAATCCTCAAAAATGATGAAAAACGGCGTGCTATAGTATGCCGTACGGTAGGGGCTATAGCCCATGTTCAAAAATGATGAAAAATGAGGATAACATTTTTTTCAAAAATTCAAAAAACGATGGGCTATAACCCATGTTTTTTGAAATTTTGAATTTTCTTCAAATCCTCAAAAATGATGAAAAACGGCGTGCTATAGTATGCCGTACGGTAGGGGCTATAGCCCATGTTCAAAAATGATGAAAAATGAGGATAACACTTTTTTTCAAAAATTCAAAAAACAATGGGCTATAACCCATGTTTTTTGAAATTTTGAATTTTCTTCAAATCCTCAAAAATGATGAAAAACGGCGTGCTATAGTATGCCGTACGGTAGGGGCTATAGCCCATGTTCAAAAATGATGAAAAATGAGGATAACATTTTTTTCAAAAATTCAAAAAACAATGGGCTATAACCCATGTTTTTTGAAATTTTGAATTTTCTTCAAATCCTCAAAAATGATGAAAAACGGCGTGCTATAGTATGCCGTACGGTAGGGGCTATAGCCCATGTTCAAAAATGATGAAAAATGAGGATAACATTTTTTTCAAAAATTCAAAAAACGATGGGCTATAACCCATGTTTTTTGAAATTTTGAATTTTCTTCAAATCCTCAAAAATGATGAAAAACGGCGTGCTATAGTATGCCGTACGGTAGGAGCTATAGCCCATGTTCAAAAATGATGAAAAATGAGGATAACATTTTTTTCAAAAATTCAAAAAACGATGGGCTATAACCCATGTTTTTTGAAATTTTGAATTTTCTTCAAATCCTCAAAAATGATGAAAAACGGCGTGCTATAGTATGCCGTACGGTAGGGGCTATAGCCCATGTTAAAAAATTATGAAAAATGAGGATAACATTTTTTTCAAAAATTCAAAAAACGATGGGCTATAACCCATGTTTTTGAAATTTTGAATTTTCTTCAAATCCTCAAAAATGATGAAAAACGGCGTGCTATAGTATGCCGTACGGTAGGGGCTATAGCCCATGTTCAAAAATGATGAAAAATGAGGATAACATTTTTTTCAAAAATTCAAAAAACGATGGGCTATAACCCATGTTTTTTGAAATTTTGAATTTTCTTCAAATCCTCAAAATTGATGAAAAACGGCGTGCTATAGTATGCCGTACGGTAGGGGCTATAGCCCATGTTCAAAAATGATGAAAAATGAGGATAACACTTTTTTCAAAAATTCAAAAAACGATGGGCTATAACCCATGTTTTTTGAAATTTTGAATTTTCTTCAAATCCTCAAAAATGATGAAAAACGGCGTGCTATAGTATGGCATGAATTGAACAAAGGGCATTGTTCAATTCATCAAAACATTTAGAGACAAACAAATAGACACTTATATGTAGTTAAAGCAACAGAGTTAAGCAACAGAAACAAACAACAATGGATTCTACAGTGTAAAGACACCAATTTAATTATAAATGTCAATAAAGTTGAATATCTAATAATATCAATTTAAAATGTATTATCCAATACAAATTTCCTTACCATTTTTAATGTTTTAGTTTTGTATTGCTATTTTTATTTGCTAATTGTAGATTGACCTACTTTTTGTTTCTGGCATTCCGCTGCTTGTTATTTTTTATTTTATTTTCATGTGAAGTACTTTGAGTTGCATTTTATGTATGACATGTGCTATATAAATAAAGTTTAATATGTGAAGTACTTTAGTTGTCAAGGATGCAGACAGAGTTGAACCCAGGAGCAAAGTCACAACAAACTAGAGTATAATAATAAAGTATTTAATAAAGAATTACGAGATATCTTACACAGGGGAATGCAGGTAGGAATCAGGCATGAATCAGAATGACATCAAAGTCAACACATGAACAGGCAGGACATCTGTGACACAGGTTATGAACTTACAATGAGTGTTTGTACTGAGTCCAGTTTTATAGTGAGCAGGTTGATTGGAGAAGTGTTCACTGCTGGGCTGATTAGGTAGTTGACAGGTGTGTAAATGGAACTGGGTGTGCTGGAATGGGATATGGGAGGCCAGTGTGGAGACTGAGGGAGAGACAGAATGTGACAGAGTTGCATTTTATGTATGAAATGTGCTATATAAATAAAGTTTACACCACTGACTGTCCCTCCATATAAAATAAAGGCGAAAGTCACAAAAGAAAATTGATCAGTTACAATTCCAGACTATGAAGAATCATTTAATAATGGAATACTTCCAGATTCAGTTAAAGATTAGCTACAATAATTGTGATATTAAAAGTTAAATGCTCGTCATATGACATAACAGAGAGGAATGGGCCGGACCCTGCGCGCTAGGTATACTACGGATATCATTTGACTTATCCACTGGGCCATTGAGGCACACAAACATGGTGAATTTCTGGGCTGCTTTAAAGTTGTCCTTCTGGAAATCAGTGTGAGGAAATTTGAAAAAATGAAAAAAACAATGGGTTATAGCCAATGTTTTTTTACATGAGTCTTTGCCGGTTTGAACCGGCACACTTCTACTAGGTATACTACGGATATCATTTGACTTATCCACTGGGCCATTGAGGCACACAAACATGGTGAATTTCTGGGCTGCTTTAAAGTTGTCCTTCTGAAAGTCAGTGTGCAAAGCAAAGTGTCACATAGCCACATGACTAATGTGGGATTCGAACCCTGGACCTGTGGATGACAAGTACAGCCACTCATCACACTGAGCTAACTGCTGGTTACTACAACACAGCTTTTCTGTGCTAGTTGATGTTAGTGTGGAATGCAAAGTGTCAGTAAAGAGTGGGATTGGCCCCTTTATTTTTTTGTTTGAACCTGAGTGGGCTTTGAACCCACCATCTCCCGATCATGTGGCAGCATTCTAACACACTGAGTTACTGGCTCCAGACAATTCACACTTATTTTTTGTTTCTTTTGTTCTTCTGTAAACTCATAAAGTTTTTCACTCCGTGAGATGAGTCGAAGGGTTTTCTGTACCTCATTTGAACTGCCTAAATCCAGGATTGAAACAGGGACCGACCTTTAAATCTTCAGCAGGTTCGAACTTGATGCAGTTGAGAATGTCTGACTTAACCCACCTTTCAGAATATAGAGGTTCTTTAGGTTAAAAAACAATGCACACTTTCGACATAAAAGCCCTAAAGAAGGAGGTGCTCTAGGTGATCGAGTTCTAGCGTGGCTACCAAGGCGACTGTGTACCGAGGTACATGGCCAAAGCAGGTTCAAGGCCAGCCTGGGGGACCAAGCTGTACCCAAGCACTGAAGCCAATACTCATCGATGTACTCTGTTACCCTGGGTCTACTGGGATGCAGTACAGTGGGGCCGGGGGGGGTATTTCCCCCCCGGTGTTTCCACACAGTAAAATGTGGGTGTTATGGCAAAATAAACTAGAACTGCACCCTATCGAGAGCCTACTTGCTTGTTGCACACTAGTAGGCCTACTAGTACGGACATTTATACAATATTTAGCTCACTCTTACATCAAGGATGTTTTTCCAAGTTTGTATGTGTATTACAAAGAGCAGGGCCTTTAGTTATTCTTTTTTCATTTTGCATCTTTGCAAGGTTGTACCTTTGTAGGCCTACCTGTCTCTAATGTATAAGCAAAGTTGTAGCAGCGGTTAAGACACAGGCTTTGCAAACAGAAGGTTCTAGGTTCAAGCCCAGCAAGGGGCTTTGTTCAACCGTCATCTTAGTCTTACCCAATGTCACTCCTAATGAAGAGTGTGATTTGTTGTTTCAGTTTTTATATTGACTCATTTTTGAACCTACAACATTCGGTTTATACATCCTTGTCTTTATGTTTATGCCACAAAGGCATGTGAGATGCATGGTGCAGAGTTCTGTCTCCATGCGACGATGGGTTATAGCCCATGTTTTTTTATTTGTTATCCTCGTTTCTCATCATTTTGGACCATGGGCTATAGCCCATATCGTACGGCATACTATAGCACGCCGTTTTTCATCATTTTTGAGGATTTGAAAAAAATGAAAATATAAAAAAACTATGGGTTATAGCCCATGTTTTTTGAAATTTTGAAAAAAAAAGTTAGCCTCGTTTCTCATCATTTTGGACCATGGGCTATAGCCCATATCGTACGGCATACTATAGCACGCCGCTTTTCATCATTTTTGAGGATTTGAAAAAAATGAAAAAATAAAAAAACGATGGGTTATAGCCCATGTTTTTTGAAATTTTGAAAAAAAGAGTTAGCCTCGTTTCTCATCATTTTGGACCATGGGCTATAGCCCATATCGTATTATAGATTAGTTTCAGGTGGGGTAATCTAAACACAGCATCTTAACACTGGTTGTCAAGCTATTTAGTATTTTTTGCAGTTTCCCTGCTTGAAAGGGATGGCACAGACCATATGGAGATTGTTACTGGGTTTCACTCATACAATGAGCACACAGTTTCCTTCTTTTTACTCTTCTTTACTTTGTAGTTGAGTACAGTTGTACAGGTATTGTGTAAGTCAGTTAGTGGGTAAGTCAGGTAAGGTGAAAAACCTTAAAGGGAAAATAAAAAAGAACTAATGTAAGTATAATGCACATTCAATCAATACACATACTTTACATGTTCTAAACACCTAAATATCATTTTTACTTAAGTGTCTCTTAATCAACTCATTTCTAAATCAATTCATTTTTTGCTCAATTCGTTTCTAAACAGTTTTTAAACATAATAAACTCATGAAATGTAAATTAAATAAACTGAATTAATTAGCATCATTGAAACGTTTTTATCAATCAATAATCAATTCAAATGTATTTTAAATCATGTTCATTGTTCATGTCCAATTGGCCATCATGTTTCCTTTAACTTCAACTCAAGTCATCATAAACAACAACAAACAATAACAAGTGTCCATGAACTGGCATGCAACTGGCATGATCTGTCACAGATTGTTCTCTCACCGGCTGTCTCTCCAGCATTTATATGGCTGCACCGTTCTGCTCTGCTGTTTGTGTGTGTTGCTCCTGTTTGGATGCACACTGCTGTTTCTCATGGAGGTTTGTGTGTTTCCTGTGTTTGGCCAACGCCCTACTCTCAGGTGCAGTGAATGCACTGATGCTGATTAGTGAGGCAATTGGGGAGTGAGTGAGTGAGTGACAATCAGCAGAGTGTCAGTGGCAATGATTGTCAGTTGACTTCACACTGGTGAAATAGTGAATTTCATATTTAATGTGAACATACAACAGGACTAAGGTTAGCAGGTTACAGCGCTGTAGGGCTTCGAACCCTATATCCAGGCAGAAGCTTGGATAGTACACTACCAGCGCTTTCTTTTGCTTTGCAACACCATGGTCCAAATTCACAACGGCGTTTACGATGATAACATGACGTGACGTGCTCAATGGCCCAGTGGATAAGTCAAATGATATCCGTAGTATACCTAGTAGAAGTGTGCCGGTTCAAACCTGACTCATATCTTTACGTTCAAGACCGATTTCAGAAGAAGAAAACAAACAAAAAAGCTTTGTAGTAGTATCCAGCAGTTAGCTCACTGTGATGAGAGGCTGTCCTGGAGAGCCACAGGTCCAGGGTTCAAATCCTGGTCAAAATTGTGACACTTTGCTTTACACACTGATTTCCAGAAGGACAACTTTAAAGCAGCCCAGAAATTCACCATGTTTGTGTGCCTCAATGGCCCAGTGGATAAGTCAAATGATATCCGTAGTATACCTAGTAGAAGTGTGCCGGTTCGAACCTGACTCATATCTTTACGTTCAAGACCGATTTCAGAAGAAGAAAACAAACAAAAAAGCTTTGTAGTAGTATCCAGCAGAGAAACGAGGATAACTTTTTTTTTCTAAATTGGGCTATAACCCATCGTTTTTTTTTTTTTTGCGGAAATTGCGGAAATTGCAAATTGCGGAAATTGCGGAAATGGTAATTGCGGAAATTGCGGAAATTGCTCTTCAGTTATAGCTATCTATTTTCAGGTAGATTGTTTTATTTTACTCAGTCAGCCATATCACTACTCATTTTTTTTTTCATGAAAAAGGTCATAGCTGGGTAATCTGTTTTCAGGCAAATTGTGTTTATTGTATTTTATTTTACTCAATTTATTTTCTGTTAACCAACTTGCTGGCTGGCAGGCAGACAGCTACTCATAGACAGGCAGACAGACAGACAGCTACTCATGGAGAATTGGACAGGCAGGCAGTCAGACAGCTACTCATAGACAGGCAGACAGACAGCTACTCATGGAGAATTGGACAGGCAGGCAGACAGCTACTCATGGACAATTGGACAGGCAGGAAGGCAGACAGCTACTCATAGACAGACAGACAGCTACTCATAGACAATTGGGCAGGCAGGCAGACAGCTACTCATAGACAGACAGACAGCTACTCATGGACAATTGGACAGGCAGTTAGTCAGCTACTCATAGACAAGCAGACAGACAGCTACTCATAGACAGGCAGACAGCTACTCATGGACAATTGGACAGGCATGAAGGCAGACAGCTACTCATAGACAGACAGACAGCTACTCATAGACAATTGGGCAGGAAGGCAGACAGCTACTCATAGACAGACAGACAGCTACTCATGGACAATTGGACAGGCAGGAAGGCAGACAGCTACTCATAGACAGACAGACAGCTACTCAGACAATTGGGCAGGCAGACAGCTACTCATAGACAGACAGACAGCTACTCATGGACAATTAGGCAGGCAGGCAGACAGCTACTCAGACAGGCAGACAGACAGCTACTCATGGACAATTGGACAGGCAGGCAGGCAGACAGACAGCTACTCATAGACAGGCAGGCAGACAGCTATACTCATAGACAGGCAGACAGTATGACAGCTACTCATTGACAGACAGACAAATAACTACTCATGGACAGACAGACAGGCAGGCAGGCAGGCAAAGAGCTACTCATGTTATGTTATTATGTTATTATAACAGCTACTCATGTTATGTGCAATAATTTGTGCAGTTATGGAAACAGCTCTTCGTGTTTATGCAAGAAAATGTAACACATTTATTTATTTACATATTGTGTGCATGCACATTGTACTTTGATACATTTTGCGAAAATAAAGCAATTGAAAGAGAGAAGTTATCAAGTATCATTAATGTCGTAATTTTATCTACTGGCCCCTGGCCCCTTGCCATTTTTGTAATGTGGCCCACAGGTAAATCTATTTGAGTATCCCTGTCCTAAACTATTATGATAGCCAGGTCCACTACTATCGAGCTGACTGAATAAAATCTAACATTTGGGAATGAGATCATATTGAATACTTTTCTCCATTACAAACTACAGTCATGTGAATGCATTAACGTGCAAGCCAAGGGTTTCTATAAGCAGGTTGTGACCTCTAGTGATAGGGTAGTGACATTACATGTTATTTTTGAATCGGGGAAAAAACTAGCAGGATATAATTTAAGATTACCGGGATTTATAATTTAAGATTCATACAGTACAAGGCAACATAACAGCAGAAATTAGACACAACAATCTCCACACACAATCTGATGTTAGTTTAACTTTGATAGTGGACAAAATAAATCAAATCAAGCTTTTACTGTGAAGTCTAGCTGTGTTCCATAGAGTTACTATGGAAATCTTAAATATCTGCAAAGTGAATGCTCAAATAAAGCCTGCAAGCGCATTTATTTTTGCTAGATAAAAATGGTTGTATGATAGTTATAGTTTATATAGAATGCTCATAGTAAATTCAGGGGTTTAGTTTAGTGTATTCACTATGCAGGATATAATTTCTCTTCAAAAAACACATTTGGTGGCTCTTAAAAGAGCCGTTTTAGGGAGTGTGACAGTGACAGATGAGTTTAAGCACGTTCTCCGCGGATACGACGGGCCAGCTGGATGTCTTTGGGCATGATGGTCACCCTCTTAGCGTGGATGGCGCACAGGTTGGTGTCTTCAAACAGACCAACCAGATAAGCCTCGGCCGACTCCTGGAGAGCCATGACGGCGGAGCTCTGGAAGCGCAAGTCGGTCTTGAAGTCCTGTGCGATCTCCCTCACCAGGCGCTGGAAGGGCAGCTTGCGGATCAGCAGCTCGGTGGATTTCTGGTAACGACGGATCTCCCTCAGAGCCACTGTACCGGGACGGTAACGGTGAGGCTTCTTCACTCCGCCGGTCGCCGGCGCGCTCTTACGAGCTGCCTTGGTGGCGAGCTGCTTCCTGGGCGCTTTGCCGCCGGTGGACTTACGAGCTGTCTGCTTGGTTCTTGCCATTGCTTCTTCTATCAGAGCTCTGAGTGAGTAGTAGAATATTTTTCTCAGAGCAAACTGCTGCTTTTATTAGCGCCTCGGAGAAGCCGTCGTCCTCTGATTAGTCAGTGGTCAGGAACCTCCTTGTTTGGGGAGGTACCATGCATCATGGTTGTATTGTTGTATTGCTTTGTGAACTGTATTGTACAATGTATCTGTGTTGAGGACCCCCTCTAAAATGAGATGCGACATCTCAAGGGGCTTATCCTTTCAATAAAGGTATATATATATCACTGGCACCGATTGGAGGGGAACTCTTACAAACGTTGCTGCTTTAATAGCTAATAAATACTATGGATTGGAATAGTAGTTTCCACGTTAAATTCATTGCTCTATCTTGTATGACACGGCACAAATAAACATTTCTACTTGTGACAAAATAAAAATAATGGGGATATATCTTGTCTTAATACATAATTAACACTCACAACATATTAACTAAAATGATCAGCGAAGTGCATCACAATACATAATATTGATCAATATGAAATTACAAAACATGTAGAAATGCGCGATGCGTGAGTCCATCGAAACAGACAACATCAAAGACTAATCTAAAATAAAATACCTCGTTGGCAGCTTGTTGTGAAAAGAGGTTCTTGATGCTTGTGTGAGTCTTTAGAATGTCTCTTTGACCATTTCTCCTTGGAACCTAAAACCTTAGCAGTACAAACACACTACAGCTGCTTCAAGTGTACTGCTTCCTTGTGCAGACCAGAGTCCGAATGAGACAAAGTTTGTAGCACCTGAGTGCAATGCCATGCAATATCAATCAAATCAATTATGAACCACATATGTATTGTACATCATGAAATTATTATGAATTATGCCTTTTGAACTTATGACCATGAATTGTTGTATTTTAGCTATTTTAAATTAAGCATTTTAATAACAGCACTTACGTTCATAGTTTATGTATACATTTAGCCCATTTAGTTAGTGTCATATTGCATGGATAATATTTTATCCCATTTGCTCTGAGAGACGTGTGGTCAAGAACCTCCGTCTTTGGGAAGAGTTTAGACTGGGAGGTACCGATCACACCACTAGCAGTGATTGGTGGGAAACTCATACACACTCTCAGCCCGCGCTCTCATCCGTCTCTATGATTGGCGGGGCGCATAGCCGCACACCATACTTTACTATGCTGAATATATAAAAGGTCTCGCACGCCTCTACTACAGCATATTACTTCGAGTGCTTATTATTCTAGTAATAAACCTAACCTACTACAAAATGAGTGGCCGAGGAAAAACTGGAGGAAAGGTGAGGCAGAAGGCCAAGACCCGCTCATCCCGTGCCGGGCTCCAGTTCCCCGTGGGTCGTGTCCACAGGCTGCTGCGTAAAGGCAACTATGCCCAGAGAGTCGGTGCCGGCGCCCCGGTCTATCTGGCGGCTGTCCTCGAGTATCTGACCGCTGAGATCCTGGAGTTGGCTGGAAACGCTGCCCGCGACAACAAGAAGAGTCGTATCATCCCACGTCACCTCCAGCTGGCCGTCCGCAACGACGAGGAGCTCAACAAACTGCTGGGTGGAGTGACCATCGCTCAGGGCGGAGTGCTGCCCAACATCCAGGCTGTTCTGCTGCCCAAGAAGACCGAGAAAGCCGCAAAGAAATAAATCTACTTAACTCGACTGAACAAACCCCCACAAAGGCTCTTTTAAGAGCCACACACTGTTTCTGCATAAGAGTCATTTCCAATTTTCTAAATGTTCTATTTATTCAGTCTGTCCACATTTCTGCAATCATAAAGGCACTGCGGGACAGCGGGTTATTGCTTAATTGCGTCTGTTTGAATGGAAAATTATAGTTAAATTAACCCACACTGCTTCGTGGTAGTTAATGCATTATTTCTTTCCCGCTCTATTAATGTTTAATTTACATTTATGCTCCAAATGCTGTTGGTGTAATGCTTGCATGATATCTAGTAATTTTCTATCAGCATGTAACCACAATACTTTAATTTATAAGATTATATGTTGCTGGTCTGCTGCCCAAGAAGACCGGCAAAAAAGTAAACCTGATTCATTTCGACTGAACAAACCCCCACAAAGGCTGTTTCTGTATGAGAGTAATTTCCAATTTAACGTCCTATAGTTACTTTCCCTAGTATTATATGTAAATAACTGCTCACTGCTGTGAGCTGTCCAATGAGATTAAGAAATTAGAATTAGATTTTTTTTTTAGATCATGCTAGCAGCCGTTATGACACACATTTCCCCATGATAGTCTATGAAATGATAACTTTGCTCTATTTATCATGCATTCTAATTTACATGATTGCTAGTGTTACAGTGTAGTGGAGCAAATATGAAATCTACATTATGACAAGCTTCTTTAAAGTTCGTAATGTTGAGCAGCATTTAATTTAATGTGTCGCTTATAAATTACGGTGCAGTACTTAATTAAAAGGCATTACATGCCCAGTATTAGCAGTTATTCAGAACAGCGTCAGAAGACTAAACTGGACTAACTGGTTTACCTACACTACAGGCTGTGAAAAGTCCATTTGCTTATAGTATTTGGATGAACCCTTTCTTGGAAAAGATGGGTGGTCCTTAAAAGGACCGTTGTGTTTAGAGCAGAGAGAACAGTTTACTTGGAGCTGGTGTACTTGGTCACAGCCTTGGTGCCTTCAGACACGGCGTGCTTGGCCAGCTCACCGGGGAGCAGCAGGCGGACGGCGGTCTGAATCTCCCTGGATGAGATGGTGCGGCGCTTGTTGTAGTTAGCCAGTTTGGAGGCTTCACCGGCGATGCGCTCGAAGATGTCGTTGACGAAGGAATTCATGATACCCATGGCCTTGGAAGAGACACCGGTGTCGGGGTGGACCTGCTTCAGGACCTTGTAAATGTAGATGGCGTAGCTCTCCTTCCTTCCCTTTCTGCGCTTCTTGCCGCCTTTCGTGGCAGTCTTGGTCACGGCGCCCTTCTTGGAGCCCTTCTTGGGCGCTGGCTTTGCTACTTCAGGCATATTTCTATCTCAGTGGAACGAAGAAGTGAATGTGATATGTGGTCGAGTTGCACCAGTATTTATAGCACGCCTATGCAAATTAGGTGTGAGGACTGTGCGACTCCCACTATATGATTGGCTGGTCTGATCCTGCCACAAGGAGGGTGGTGTCTTGTCTTTGTTCCTGCATACTGTTTTCCCGCTCGTGCAACATGGTGAGGGGTTAATATACATTTAGAGTAAATTAAGAATTTAAAGATATTTTGGGTATTAGGCTACTATTTTTTTCCACATTTCCCCCTGATAAAGGTCTATCTAGATGTTCATTAGGACAGTGGCAATATTCCCATTATATTATATCACAATGAGGTAATGAATTGTTATGAATTGATAATAATTCTGCTCTTCTGTGCTTATAAAGCCAAAATAGAGAGCTGGCAGTGGCAGGCTCACACAGGCTTGTGTGTGCGTACGTGCATGCGTGACGTGAGTGTGTGTGTGCTCTTCCCATTCCTAGTCTATTTATTCAAAACAATGAATGAATAGTTTATTTCGGTACTTACATTTTTCCTTTTCTTCTTTTAGTTGTTGTACAGGATGTGACAGGCTTTTTTAAGAAAATATGCCGAGAACAATCAGCTCCTTCCAAACAGGGAATTGAAGTGATAATGATGAACAATAATAAAGTTGTAAAGTTGAATTATAATAGGAATTACATTGATCTTATAGTGTTTTGTATTTATTAACAATTAATTGTTCTCCAGTTAAACACTATTATGAGCATTCCAAAGTAAGATGATGATCAGCTGAGTGGGTCTCATCATGTCCTCTGGTCCCACTTGACAGAAACCAGGAACCAGAAACTATAATAATTAGCACGTTCTTTATTCTGTGAATCATTGAGTTTGTGGCTCCAACTATTACACTCAGTCAGAGGTATGTGTGTATTATTAAGCACTTCATCTCTTGATGTGGAAAGTTGAACTGAGTTGGCTCTGAAAATCAACAGATAATTCCCAGTAGGTTACTTATTATGCTGATCGGACCTACTGCATGTAGTCTGGAGCTTAATGGCTGCGATTGGCGTTGATAACATGTTAACCAATCTTATCTCTGTAGGCTGCTTGTTCTGCTCTGATTTCCCTGTACAAAAACTGCCTAAATTGCCCAATTCGCTTCAATGTGTTGCATTGTCAGCTTGTAGATGCCCAGCTTTCAGACAAACAAAGCTAAATGTGATTGGCCGGAATGACATTTGTGATGATTAGATTGAGCACGGAATGTTATGTTATGTATGACAAGTGGCCTCTCAGTTCACACAGGGATTTTCTCTAAATAAATAGATTGGACAGAAAAGATACAAAAGTATGGTACAAGCTTAACACAAGTTTTACAATATAAATACTATTTTTTTTGCGTATCAAAATTGTTAAAAGCAGTGTTTGAGATAATACTTAAAATGGGGAGAAGTGGTTATTTCACAAAAGAACACAAATCAAATCTAAAATGGAAAGGGACAGCGGTCCTTTACTAACCTGACGCTGCCAGATCCAAAAAGCTTGCTACACAAAAGTCCTTTACAGGCTGCTTGTTCAACTTGAACCTATAATCAATGACAAACAGGTCAGTGAGAATACAAAACTGCTCGCCCCAATGCCAACTCGCCCCAAACGGCGAAGAACGGTCGCCCCAAAGCCCGACGAAGTCGCCCGAAAAATCTCCCGGGAAGTCGCCCCCAAAAGTGGGGCAAGTCGTTCCGTAAAACCGTTGTATTTTCGAGGCAACCGAGGCAGAGAGAGAGATTTTTACCTGTGCTTTTAAACACAGAGAGAGAGATATTTGTACCTGTACTATTAAACAAAGAGAGAGATAGATTTGTATACCTGTACTATATTTTTACCTGTACTTTGATATTTTTCCTGTACTTTTAAACAGAGAGAGAGAGAGATAAATCACTGGAGGACTCATCAGCACCTGAACTTACCCTCTGGAACACAGAGATAAATGCTTGCTGTTTGCAGATGATCTGGTGCTGCTGTCCAACTGTAAAGAAGGACTACAGCAGCTCCTAGATCATTTGCAACACTTATGTCAGACCTGGGCCCTAAAAGTCAATATGAGTTATGAGAAAGACAAAAGTCATGGTTTTCCAGAAACGGTCCAGATGTCAGGGAAGCAGATACCCATTTGTACTTGTCCTGTATGGTAGTGAAGTGTGGGGTCCCCTGCCAAAATGCCAAATCAGGAATGTTCTAATTGGGACAAACATCCAATTGAGACTATTCACACAGAATTTTGTAAATATATATGAAAAAATCCAAATAATGCATGCAGAGCGGAACTTGGCCAATTCCCTCTCCTAATTAACATACAGAAAAGAGCATTAATTTTCCATAAGCACCTTCAAAATAGTGACCCCCACCTCCTACCATCACCAGGCCTTAAAACGCCAATGCCAAGCAGGAGTCCCCTCAGTCAGCTGGTCCTGAGTTTTACATGACATCATCCATGCAGGTTAGACCACGTGACAGAACATTGCATAATTATGATACTATCAAAGTAGAAAATATCAAACGTGCCATTTAATTTGTTCCGCTCTGCATAAACATCATATGTATATATATATATATATATTATATATATTACTCACATTCCTGCACATCAAGAGCCTACAGATAGTACTGGGGAAGCCATGCCCCAAACATTTCTTGGTCAGTGAACATCCAAGGCTACACTACAGCGCACTGCAACAAGTGTGGTGTAGACCTAAGAAGATGAAAATACTATAATTTTACAAAACCCATGAAAATCCAGATACATAGCCTACAAAACGAGCATATAGGGGATTATAGGCTTACCAAATGACAAGTGAGCAGCCGAGCATGCCACTCCCACAACGCATTGACGTTATAGCTTTGTGAGGACCTACAACCATAGCCTACAACCACTCTATGCCTACAACTGACGACCTGTCAGCTACCTGTTCAGAACACGGAACAAACGTCTCACTCAGGACTCTACTAATATAACATACGAGCCTTAATTTTTAACTATTGTATTAATAGGCCTGATGGGGCAATTCCTGTACAGCAAAATGTAAACTAGTTAATACACCAATATATATTGTTTTCATAATTGGTTGCTATATATGGTACTGTATTTAAAAGATTCAGTCTGAAAACTCTTTAAAGAAAATGTGGGCGGCTCTTAAAAGAGCCTTTGGGTTGTTGGTAAATCAAGTCAGCATTATTAACCTCCGAATCCGTACAGAGTGCGTCCCTGTCTCTTCAGAGCATAGACAACATCCATGGCGGTCACGGTCTTTCTCTTGGCGTGCTCGGTGTAGGTGACGGCGTCACGGATCACGTTCTCCAGGAACACCTTGAGGACACCGCGGGTCTCCTCGTAGATCAGACCGGAGATACGCTTCACTCCGCCACGGCGAGCCAGACGGCGAATAGCGGGCTTGGTGATTCCCTGGATGTTATCACGAAGAACCTTGCGATGACGCTTGGCGCCTCCTTTTCCAAGACCTTTTCCTCCCTTACCTCGACCTGACATTTTGAGCAGTAATGTAGTTGAAGATAGGAAATTGAATGACTTGAGAGCTCAGAGCCTTGCCTTTTTATGTGTGTTCTGAGGACGTAAGGGAGGACAGGAACAGAGAGAGCTGCGTGGGCGTATCCAATGTGGCACACACACACACACACACGCACCCCCACACGCACACACACACGCACGCACACACACACGCACACACACTTCCCCCTTGGTCACATCACCCGCACACACACACTCCTCCCCCTTGGTCACATCACCCATTTTTTTTACATTAATTGAGCACTATTCGACTCTATAATCATCTAATTGCTGCTGTTATTTTTGCCACTCCAATATTGGTTTTATTCCTTGGCATTATTTTTCTTCTTTTAAACTCCCTAATAAAGTTGATTGTACATGTTGCTTCTTCTTGCTCCTCATGTGTAGTGTATTTGGGTACTCACTACTCAAAAAAGCGCTATATACATTTGAGATAATGTAATATCATGCAAGAGACTGATAATGTATTATGTAAACATTTGTAAAAACCCTTGGAAAGCGTAAATAATAACATCCCCATGCTGTAGTCTTGATAATGTAGGCCTTTATGATTTGGACTATAAATCCACTATGTTGATGTGAGATTAAAACTGAACTGGCCTTATAATTGCGTGGTGTTTGACTTCGAATACTGGTATAAACTGCATGGTGCTCACATGATCACCATTATAATCCACCATTCCTGAATGAAGTGCCTGGTGCTGGGAGTCTGGTGCAACGCACAGGGCCTGACCTGGTGAGAGCAGGAGTGGACCTGGTGAGACGTAGGAGGGTCCCGGACAGGTGTCAACCCACAGAGCCTAGTCCTTCCATGTGCCAGAATGGTACCTCCCAGTCCCGGCAGAGTAGTTCAGGAGGAACGGATTGTGTGGCCCTGGTTTTTCCCTAATGGGACTTATCGAGGGTAGCTACTGGGACGTAAGTCGGGACTTGATCACTCCCGGCTGGGTCACCTGAGTGAGGGGTATGATGTTGCGTGACCCGAAACCCCGATGACCTTGGGATACATCACTGAGGATACGTCCCAGGTGCATCCATTTATGTATGTATTTTGTTATATATTATAGTGAGGATAGGAATCGGATACTACACACAATGTGTTTTTGATGCTGTCTGGTCAATTGGTCTGGACACGAAAATAAAATATTCTTTAATTCATTTTAACACACAGGTATAAACTGCCTGGTGCTCACATGATCAACATTATAGTGAGGATAGGATACTCTTATAAAACAATGTGGTTGGCTCTTAAAAGAGCCTTTTGTGGGTATAAAATAGAGCAGACGATTTACTTCTTTTTGGGAGCGGCCTTCTTTGCTGCCTTGGGTTTGGCAACCTTCTTAGCTGGAGCTTTCTTGGCTGCTGCGGGCTTCTTGGCCACTTTCTTGGGGCTCTTGGCGGCCTTCTTCAGGCTTTTAGCTACTACTTTCTTGGCGGCAGGCTTCTTGACCTTCTTGGGTGATTTCTTTGCGGCTGCGGGCTTCTTTGCTACCGCCTTCTTGGGCTTCTTAGCCGCTACGAGTTTCTTGGCAGCAACGGGTTTCTTTGCTTTGACTGCTTTCTTAACTGCAGGCTTCTTCACCTTTACTACTTCTGCCTTGTTAATCTTGAAGGAGCCAGACGCGCCGGTGCCTTTAAGCTGGACCAGGGTGCCTTTAGTGACCAGGCTCTTGACGGCGGTCTTTACACGGACCTTGTTCTTCTCCACATCGTAACCGCCGGCAGCCAGAGCCTTCTTGACCGCAGCGAGAGACACACCGCTCCGCTCCTTGGAGGCGGACACGGCCTCGACGACCAGCTCAGCGACGCTGGGGCCGGTATTCTTGGGTCGGGGAGCTGCCTTCTTCTTAGTGGCCTTGGCCGGTGCTGGTGCTGGTGCTGGTGCTGGAGCGACTTCTGCCATTATTCTCTCAGATAGTTGGTTGCTGTTCCTCCTCTAAAGTAAACTCTCAGAGTGATGCTGAACACACTGAGTGGGCTGAACTTAAACACCACACGAGAACCATGTAGACTCAACACACACAGCAGCAGCAGCTGTACTGTAACTTGTGTTTTCTCTTCGACTAAAACAACATATAACTATCTACTGGGTATATTATTTAATGCAACAAAGAGCTGATCAGTTAACACACATGCTCCTTTTTGACATTAATACATCTGAGATGAAAACAGCACTCTAGTTTTTAAGTTATATGATAAAAACACCACCCTTCCACAGTCCGACACATGTGTTTCCTGTCATTTGTCTTCTAAAACAATTTAAACTATGATAAATTGACAATGCTACTCAAACTCGTCTTAGCAGACATTCATGGCGACGCAATAACATAAACTATACTTTTGTTTTGTCTTCCGTTTTTCTATAAACAGAAGGTTTTCTAAGACAAGTAAACACACTCCAGTTGACAACAGCATGGTGGAGTTGATACCACATTCCAATGACAGAGGTTGTAACACTTGGTCAATTTGAGGTCCATATTGCTATAAAAATACAGAAAGCGTCATGTGTTTTCATCTTCAATCTACTGCAGGTACATTATATATTTGGCATAGGCTACACTTTCACATATTCCATGCATTACCACTAACAATAATGTGATGATGTGAGAGACAAATGTGACTTTGGAACATGATGTTGTATATTGGCATGAATTATTTTACTTAAACTGGTGTGTACAGTAGACTATACTTTTGTATTATACAAAATATTTGTTGTAATGTCACATTTTTGGACAACATGTAGACTATAATGTATTTTATGGACACTACTTCATATGTATTCTTTTCAGAGCCACCCACACTTTCTTTCAATATTTATTCAGCTAAGTTTCATGATCAATGATTAACTATTTATAAGTAACCCGTTCTCAACAGTGAGTACATTATAGTAGTAATGGATGAATTCATGACAGAGGTGAGAGTGCATATTTAGGTGAGGCTTTGAGACGACAAGCTTGTTTATGGAGCCTCACACAGCTGGACTCTAGTTAACATTATGAAATGAATGCAGTGATGTGCAGATCAAACTGTTTTCATTCTCCATTATTGCATGTGTCCGTTCAACATAAAAGGAGTAAATCTGAAATGTTGTGATTCTCTGGGTCAGAATGTATTTTTTCCCCCTAGCAATGCTGATTAATAGCACGAACATCACTTTAACCACTTTTTCAAATTAGAGAATAGCAAGCAAATCTACAAGATCACACAGACAAACATAAATTAACGAATGGCCAGTTTTATGGCATTGTCCCAATACAAACATGAAATGCCATTGACAACGAATGGGCAGTTTTGAGTGTTTGTGTTAACACGAACATTGAAGACGAGGACATGAATTGTGATTGGCCAGCCAGAATGAGATGATGTATGAGTGCCCCTCATTTCACATGGGTGGTATTTTTAAATGAACTCACACACTATTGCCAAATCAAGGGTCTGTATAATTTAGCTTAATCAGGTCCCTGGGTTCAGCAGAAGGTACTCATACAGGCCTGGAGATCACTCAGCTCATCATTATCTTAGTGATAAGACATTCTGTCAAACACCTTTCATTGTTATGAAGTAACTGACACCAAACTCTCATTTAAATGTCACATTGATCACATTATAAGAAAAGCTAATTTATCGATCTAGAAACTGCTTTCAGGTGGTGTGGGCCCCACTATGACTATTTTCCTGCTGAAATTTCTCCGATCCTTCTAAAGGCCCAATGCCCCATTGATTGGACAGATCTAGGATAGGAAAAAGAATAAAAAAAACTGTATGTCTACATGTGAATGGGCTCGAGACATGTGCATTATTGTGGCTATCTTGGTTTGTTTATCTTTTTTGTTGTTTTTCATTTTGTTTTGCTTCCTATGGTATGGATGATGGCGAAGATGCACTGGAGGAACCCCCCCTGTCCTAATGTTGTTGTTTATAATCATGTTTTTTCTGCCTGTCAGTTTGGCAAAGTATGTCCTTTATAAAGGTTTGTAAAGTAAGTAACTGTACGTGAAAACAATTATAAACCAATAAAAATATTAAAACAGAAACTGCTTCTCATTCTCTGAAAAAGACTAGTTCTACAACTTATCTTACCCATATTTGATCATGCCGATGTCGTCTATCAAACCGCATCCAAATCCAATTAGAATAGTCTCAATATAGTTTACAACAAACTCACCATTGTACTATGTATGATAAGCTTGAGTTGCCCTCTCTCACTATAAGAAGACAGGCCTGGACCCAGTTTATGTAAATAAATAAATGTATACACTTCAACTATCCACAATATCTCAAACAGTTTCTAGTACCATACACTACCAATTTGCAGTTGGTTCCAACAGTCTCCAATGCATTAGGCAAGCATTCATATTTAAAGCCCTTCTGATTGGAACAATTTACCAACAAATATTCAAACCATTTCATCCTTTAATGTTCAAAAACGCAGTGTCTTCTTATATTACGACCTCTTGTACATGCCCATGACCATCTCACTCCATTTTATCTATTATCTATATATTCATTACTTAATATGACTTAATATTATTTACTTACTTACTTCTCTTGTGTTGTCCTCCATGGGACATAAGGTTCCAATAGGATTGTTCATTGTAGTTTCTTACTATATTACTATACACTCAGGCAAACAATGAATTTACAATCAATTAGATTAACTAAATGTTTCTCTTTAACAAAGGTTCTCCAATGCTGAAAACCAAATTAAATGCATCTTAATGCTGACCTATAGTGACAGTGATACTGACGGAACAACTATTCAATCTTGTTGCTACTCTGCTTGTCTAGTGCAATACCCTGTTTTGTGCCTTTTTTCCTATTCTGTTAATTACCTTGTATTGACTGACATGACTGTATGCTTGTGGAGTCTGTGGACCCTCTCGAAAACGAGATATTGTATCTCAGGGGGTATTCCAAATCAATAATTTAAATCATCACTTGTAATAAAGGCTAGGAATGAAAATAGCTTTCCAAGCACCAACGAGTAGAATTATCAATTAATGCATTAACTAATTATATTGAGAATATTGCCACCTAAGCTAATGTATTGCCTAAATTACATATTCATTTCTGCCTCGAGACTGTAAGGGGAAATCTCTTTAAATAATACATTGGGTGGCTCTTAAAAGAGCCGTTTTGGTGTGACAGTGACAAATGAGTATATAGTTTAAGCACGTTCTCCACGGATACGACGGGCCAGCTGGATGTCTTTGGGCATGATGGTTACCCTCTTGGCGTGGATGGCGCACAAGTTGGTGTCTTCGAACAGACCAACCAGATACGCCTCGGCCGACTCCTGCAGAGCCATGACGGCGGAGCTCTGGAAGCGCAGGTCGGTTTTGAAGTCCTGGGCAATCTCCCTCACGAGGCGCTGGAAGGGCAGCTTGCGGATCAGCAGCTCGGTGGATTTCTGGTAACGACGGATCTCCCTCAGAGCCACTGTACCGGGACGGTAACGGTGAGGCTTCTTCACTCCGCCGGTCGCCGGCGCGCTCTTACGAGCTGCCTTGGTGGCGAGCTGCTTCCTGGGCGCTTTGCCGCCGGTGGACTTACGAGCTGTCTGCTTGGTTCTTGCCATTGCTTCTTCTATCAAAGCTCTGAGTGAGTAGTGGAATATTTTTCTCAGAGCAAACTGCTGCTTTTATTAGCGCCTCGGAGAAGCCGTCGTCCTCTGATTAGTCAGTGGTCAGGAACCTCCTTGTTTGGGGAGGTACCATGCATCACTGGCACCGATTGGAGGGGAACTCTTACAAACGTTGCTGCTTTAATAGCTAATAAATACTATGGATTGGAATAGTAGTTTCCACTTTCCACTGCATACCGAAAAAGATTAAATGCATTGCTCTATCTTGTATGACACGGCACAAATAAACATTTCTACTTGTAACAAAATAAAAATAATGGGGATATATCTTGTCTTAATACATAAATAACACTCACAACATATTAACTAAAATGATCAGCGAAGTGCATCACAATACATAATATTGATCAATATGAAAATACAAAACATGTAGAAATACGCGATGCGTGAGTCCATCGAAACAGACAACATCAAAGACTAATCTAAAATAAAATACCTCGTTGGCAGCTTGTTGTGAAAAGAGGTTCTTGATGCTTGTGTGAGTCTTTAGAATGTCTCTTTGACCATTTCTCCTTGGAACCTAAAACCTTAGCAGTGCAAACACACTACAGCTGCTTCAAGTGTACTGCTTCCTTGTGCAGACCAGAGTCTGTCTGAATGAGTGAGACAAAGTTTGTAGCACCTGAGTGCAATGCCATGCAATATGAAATCAATTATGAACCACATATGTATTGTACATCATGAAATTATTGGAATTATGCCTTTTGAACTTATGACCATGAATTGTTGTATTTTAGCTATTTTAAAGTAAGCATTTTAATAACAGCACTTACGTTCATAGTTTATGTATACATTTAGCCCATTTAGTTAGTGTCATATTGCATGGATAACATATTATCCCATTGGCTCTGAGAGACGTGTGGTCAAGAACCTCCGTCTTTGGGAAGAGTTTAGACTTACCGATCACACCACTAGCAGTGATTGGTGGGAAACTCATACACACTCAGCCCGCGCTCTCATCCGTCTCTATGATTGGCGGGGCGCATAGCCGCACACCATACTTTACTATGCTGAATATATAAAAGGTCTCGCACGCCTCTACTACAGCATATTACTTCGAGTGTTAATATTCTAGTAATAAACCTAACCTACTACAAAATGAGTGGCCGAGGAAAAACTGGAGGAAAGGTGAGGCAGAAGGCCAAGACCCGCTCATCCCGTGCCGGGCTCCAGTTCCCCGTGGGTCGTGTCCACAGGCTGCTGCGTAAAGGCAACTATGCCCAGAGAGTCGGTGCCGGCGCCCCGGTCTATCTGGCGGCTGTCCTCGAGTATCTGACCGCTGAGATCCTGGAGTTGGCTGGAAATGCTGCCCGCGACAACAAGAAGAGTCGTATCATCCCCCGTCACCTCCAGCTGGCCGTCCGCAACGACGAGGAGCTCAACAAACTGCTGGGTGGAGTTACCATCGCTCAGGGCGGTGTGCTGCCCAACATCCAGGCTGTTCTGCTGCCCAAGAAGACCGAGAAAGCCGCAAAGAAATAAATTACTCTACTGAACAAACTCCCACAAAGGCTCTTTTAAGAGCCACCCACTGTTTCTGCATAAGAGTCATTTCCAATATTCTGAATGTGCACATTTATAGCTTAACTTTCTATTTATCCAGTCCGTCCACATGTCTGCAATCATAACTTATTGCTGAAAAAAGTTAAATGAACCCACACTGCTTCGTGGTCGTTAATGCATTATTTTCCCGCTCTATTCTACATGAGTTTCTCAATGTACTTATGCTCCAAATGCGGTTGGTGTAATTATTTCATTTGGTTACAATACTTAATTTAAAGATACGTCAGACTTGGTGGTGTAGCAGACATGCATTGTTTTTTTACATGCTTCTTTAAGTTCATACAAATGTTGACACCAATTTATACCAAACATTTGTTGCTTGTAAATTAATGCGCAGTAGGCCTACTCAATTAAAAAAGTGACATGGCCAGTATTAACCATTATTCAGAAGAGCGTCAGAAGACTAAACTGGACTAACTGGTTTAGCCTACACTACAGGCTGTGAAAATACCATTTGCTTATAGTATTTGGATTAACTCTTTCTTGGAAAAGATGAGTGGTCCTTAAAAGGACCGTTGTGTTTAGAGCAAACGGAACAGTTTACTTGGAGCTGGTGTACTTGGTCACAGCCTTGGTGCCTTCAGACACGGCGTGCTTGGCCAGCTCACCGGGGAGCAGCAGGCGGACGGCGGTCTGGATCTCCCTGGATGAGATGGTGCGGCGCTTGTTGTAGTTAGCCAGTTTGGAGGCTTCACCGGCGATGCGCTCGAAGATGTCGTTGACGAAGGAGTTCATGATGCCCATGGCCTTGGAAGAGACACCGGTGTCGGGGTGGACCTGCTTCAGGACCTTGTATATGTAGATGGCGTAGCTCTCCTTCCTGCCCTTTCTGCGCTTCTTGCCGCCCTTCGTGGCGGTCTTGGTGACGGCTCCCTTCTTGGAGCCCTTCTTGGGCGCTGGTTTCGCTACTTCAGGCATCGTGGTTGTATTCAAGAGAATAGTTCAGTTGCAGTGAAGAATGTGTGAGACTGTGTTGTCACGGTTGTCGCACCACTATTTATACAGAGCCAATCCAAATGAAGCGTGTGACTCCTAGCATTTGATTGGCTGATCCTGCCACAAAGAGTCTTTGTTTTCTGTATTATGTTCTCCCGCTCGTGTTCTCTATTGTCCCTGTAACATTGTGAAATATACATTATGTATGTTGTATGGTAAATGTATAATTTAATGTAATTAAATATTTTGTAATGTATTTAATGTATAATTTAAAGCCCCTTTTTGTGTTTTTGCATTGATCCTCCTTTATGACGGCTGTTGCTGCTATGACACCCACATTTCCCCATGATAAAGGTATATCTATATCTGCATATTCATTTGCCACAACTTAAGCTAACTTTACATAACTATACAGGGAAACAATGTATTCTGAATATTGCAACGTAAAATAATGATAAACTGAGTGGGTCTCATGTCCAGGCCTCAGGTCCCACCTGACAGAAACCGGCCTGCTGAAACCAGGAACCGGATTAACTACTACATTAATTAACATGTTCTTTATTGGCACCACATTTCATTCATCCAGAGAGCGTACAAGCTTTACCAGAAGTAATAGAAACTGTTTTGTATTGTTGTTTTGATAATTGTTTTGATCCCCTCCTATAATGTTTGTTTTAAAAACGCTATGTATTGACAACGAAGGGATAATGAATGTTTTTTTTAGTTCAATGTTTGTTTTAAAAACGCTATGTATTGATAATGAAGGGATAGTTAATGTTTTTTGTTTTTTTTTAAACGCCATTGACAAAAAAGATAATGTAATGTTTGTTTTACATCATCATTACACCTTATCATAGCACCATGAGTTAGTAAAGTTGACACAGGTGTTTAATATACAAGAGCGGTCCTCTTGTCTGGAATTGTAAGAAACATGTTATGCAATGATGTTTACCAAAAAACTTGAACATTTGTTTGCCAGTTTGTGGCTCCAACTATTACATTCAGTCAGAGGCTACAGGCATCTTAACCTCTACATTTGGAAGGTTGAACCACCGCCTCACCAAGGGGTTTACAGTGAAGAGGGAGAGCTCAACATCTTGGCAGACTTGGCCTCTACCCCGCATTGACCATGTAGGCTACTTTTTCCTCCTCCACCCGGTCTGCTATTAATGCACTGTAGGCCTACATCTGCTTCAATGTATTGCACTGTCAGCTCATTAGAGTAAAACATTGGGTAATACTCTTTAAAGAAAATGTGGGTGGCTCTTAAAAGAGCCTTTGGGTTGTTGGTAGATTAGATCAAGTCAGCGTTATTAACCTCCGAAGCCGTACAGAGTGCGTCCCTGTCTCTTCAGAGCATAGACAACATCCATGGCGGTCACGGTCTTTCTCTTGGCGTGCTCGGTGTAGGTGACGGCGTCACGGATGACGTTCTCCAGGAACACCTTGAGGACACCGCGGGTCTCCTCGTAGATCAGACCAGAGATACGCTTCACTCCGCCACGGCGAGCAAGACGGCGGATAGCGGGCTTGGTGATTCCCTGGATGTTATCACGAAGAACCTTGCGATGACGCTTGGCGCCTCCTTTTCCAAGACCTTTACCGCCCTTGCTTTTTATATATACTTTATTGAGAAATTATTCAGGTACAATTCATGCAGAATTACATATATACATAAGTTACATCAATAAATAAATAAATCAATCAATGCATTTCAATACAAGTGTGTTTTTTTTTTTTTTACAATGTCAATAGGTGCCATGGTGTCAGTTTCTTCCTTTTTGCGTCAAGAGTTCTTTGTCTCCTTAGCTCCGTTTGTACCTGTTTGAAGACCACCTCCCCCGAGATGGCCTCCTGGTGGATCACCATGGCACACCTGGTTGCCCACAGTTTGTTTACTACAGTGCAAACCACAGTCCAATAAAAATCTTGCTCTAGGGCAGACATCCTTTCCTCGAAAACTCCGTACATGACAGCATTATAATTTATCTTAATTTTAAAAGCAATTTGTGGCATTTTCCCCCATACCAAGCTGGCCCTTTGGCAGTCCACTAACAGGTGTTCAATTGTTTCATCCGCACCACAGTTTAAAATTGGGCATTTCACGGTTTTCACAAAGCAGCTCCATTTTACGACAGCTCTTACAGCTAGTCTCCTCACAGAGACCAGCCACATTACGTCTCTCTTTTTTTCAGAGATATTTTTACTACTATTATTTTTTATGCATATCTGCTTCTGAATATTGTTGAGGTATTTGTAGGGGAAAATGCCACCATATAAATCATCACATATTTTATCATATATACATTTACTATTCATCTCAGTCCAGTCAATATTTAAATGTGCAGAATTATATACCAAATCCCCATACATGATTTTAAAATAAGGAAAAGAGCTTCTTGCCCGGCCCTTCTTTTTTGTCCAACTCAGTGCCTCCCCTATCCACATAGCCCTCCTTTTAAAACCAGCTGCTACATTTTTACAAAACGAAATTTTTAATTTAAGTCCCAAATCCACAGCCCCAAGGCCTCCATTATTTCTACTTTTATATAATAAGTCCCTCTTTGTGACTTCCCTAGTGGTTCCCCATATGAAATTAACTAATGTTTTATTTATATATTTCAGTGTCTGGTCCTTGGGAGGAAATATAGTTGCCAAAAATAACAGTTTTGCCAATACGTATGTCTTAATAATTATAATCTTTGTTCTATAACAGCATGATTTGTTTTCCCATTTTTCTAAGTCCTCCTTTATTTCTTTATCTTTATTATCCCAGTTCTTTTCATAACTGCCATTATTGCTAAACTTTACCCCCAGAACTGTCATAGTTTCTGTGTCATTTATATTTAAATTAGGCTTTGCCTCACTCCTCCCGAACCAGACACCTTCAGTTTTATCATGGTTTAATCTGGAACCTGAGATCTCTTCATAGAGTGCTAAGTGCTCATGTATAATGTCTAGTTCATTCTTATTTTTAATTATGATGGTGATATCGTCAGCGTAGGCCAAAACAACGACTCTCTCTCCACCACTAGTTTTTATACCCGTGAGTCTTTTATCATTCTTGATTTTATGTAATAATGGATTTATAGCCAAAATATAAAGAGCCGCGGACAAAGGGCACCCTTGTTTCACACCCCTCTTAATCTCAAAGGTCTCAGTTAAAACTCCATTTACATTTACCTGAACTGTGGACTGGGCATACAACAATTTGATCAGGTTAATAAAATCATGGTGAAAACCGTATACTTTTAAGACCTCCCACAAATACTCTCTGGATATAAAATCAAAAGCCTTTTTTTGATCCAAGTTTATAATAAAGAAACCCTCATTTGTATACCCACTTGTTATATCTCTTAAAATACCCAAGTTATCCCACATCAACCTTCCCTTAATAGCACATGTCTGTTCTTTTTCAACAAGTTTTTCTAAATCTGTATTTAATCTATTAACTATTATTTTTGCAAGTATTTTATAATCAACATTCATTAATGTAACATGTCTCCAATTATCTAAATTATATGATGACCCTTTTTTATATATAAGCGATATAACACCATGGTAGAAGGATGAATGCATTTTGCCCTCCTTGATCCCATCATTATATACAGAGGTTAGCATGTGCACCAATTCGTTTGCGCAGGAGAGATATAACTCATTAGGCAGGCCATCGGGGCCTGGGGATTTACCCTTACTCAACTGGACAATTGCGTCCCTCACCTCCTGATTGGTGATTTCCCCACCCGTAGAGTTACGGCCAACCTCCCTCAAATCAACTGAATCAAGGAAGGCATGCAATTTATATTCATCAATCATAGTTTTCTGGTACATCTTTTCACAGAGATTCCTAACAGTTTCTCTTTTCATCCTCTCATCCTCTACCATATCACCATTTTCATTTAAAATCGCGCTGACATGTTTACTTTGGAGTTTCTTTTTATGCATATTTATAAGACAAAGTGCATTGCTGGACGCATTTGTGTCACCCATGCCTGCCTGTAGGCGGAGGCCCTGGGAGACATCATTTAATTTGGCCAACTCAGATTCCATTTCAGTTAGTTTATCTTTATCCTCATCATTTTTATTTCCCTTAGTTTTTAGATTTATATAATCAGCCATCAATGTACTATATATTTCGTTTAGCTCTTGATTCAATATTTTACATTTGTATTTAAAGTAGTATCTTAGCCTATCTTTAGTGGTTTCCCATAAGTCAACATATGAGTTAGTTAAGACGTTTAAGCTTTTGGCAATAACCACTTCTTTTTTTAACTCTGTAAGCACGTCATTATTATTTAAACAGTTCACATTTAGTTTCCAAAAACCCTTCTTTTCTGTCTTGCCAAACCTCAAGAGGACTACTACTGCTAGATGATCTGAATTGACCAAGACACGTGTCTTATAGTATATAGGGCTAATATCATCATTTATATATATGCGGTCTATTCTTGTCTTGACATTTCTGTCAAAGCGAGTATAGCCGACCTCAGTTGGATGCAATATCCTAAACACGTCTCTCACACCACACAATTCGCTCATTTCTTTAAGGGCTATACCTTCTCTATTGCGAACCCGGGCATTCAAAGGTTGAGACGAAATCCTGTCATTATCATCAGTATAAGCATTAAAATCTCCACATAGTATAGTAAAATAACCAACTGTTAATAACTCATATAACTTTTTAAACATTCGTACTTTCCTTGCTGCATCCGGAGGAGTATATACATTTATAATTCTAATTTTTAAGTTTTGATAAAAACAATCCACTAATAAAATTCTTCCTGGAATAATTTCTCTTGCCCTTATAACCTCAGCTTTATTCTTAAAAAATACGCCTATGCCATCAGCCTTATCTGTGCCAAAAGAGATAATTGAAGTGCCCTTTTCCCATTTTAGCGTTACATCTGCAATGTCCTCCTGAGTAGTTAGTCGCAGTTCTTGTGCGCATATAATATCATACGTAGTGTTGTGCAATATGTCCATTTTTACATTTCTATTTTCCATCGACTTGATACCTCTCACGTTACAAGTGACGATAGAAAGTGTAGACATTATGATATTAAGTTAGATAGAGGCATTCATTTTCTTTTGTATTTTTTGTCCTCATTCGCCAGAGGCGACGTGAGTCGCTTCTGTTTGACACTCACATGTTGTGTAGCTCTCGGAGTTTCTTCCTCAGCTGTAGCCGCGAGAATGAGCCCCCCTCCACTGAACGTCATCTCGCTGCTTCTCGAGTTGCCACTACTCAACTCGTCGCTTGCCGAGTCGTACTCAGAATCGTCGCCTCGCTCCTCCTGCTGTTGCTCGCCGGTCCCCCCCTCATCCCCCACGCCTGAGGAATCAGACCAGGCCGGAAGCAGCTCGTTGACAGCCCTCTCCAGTTGTCTGACAGCCTCCTCCGTCTCCTCCGCTGCTGCTGTCTCCGGGAGGCAGAGACGCTGTTGTCTCTCCGCAGTAGCCGCTCTGACTCCTTCAGCAGCTGCTCTCATGATGTTGGCCACGGCGAAACTGCCATTCCCACGTCCTCTTCCTCTTCCTCTGCTAGTCACGGTCACACCCGCTGCCATCTCGTCAGTCACCCGTCGCTGGATCGCCTGGATCGCCTCCTCGTCACTGACTGAGCCTGCCTCCTCCCCCGGTACCTCGTCTCCCGGGATCACCAGTAGTGCAGGCTCCGTCTGCACGGTACGGCTCTGCCCACTGTCAGCCGACAGTGGGGTGCTGGCGTTAGCCGGTGGCGGCGGTCTGGTGCGCCCCTGTAGACCGACGAAGCGGTTCTGCTGTTCCTCGGCTCTCTCTTTCCTCTCTGCACGTGCCTTGTTGCTGTAGGACTGAGGGCACTGGAAAAAGGAGTGTCCCCTCTCTCCACACAGGCTGCATTCAGCGTCGTTCGTACACTCTTTGGCTTTGTGGCCCAAGTTCCCACATCTCCAGCACTTCACCTGTGTGCACTCTCGGACCTGGTGCTCCGTGCTGTTGCACACAAAACACCGCGTCTGCTGTCCAGGATAGTAAATCCGCCCGTTGTATGGGCCCAGGGAAATAGAGCTTGGCAGTGACATACGTTGCTTTTTTTCATCGTGCTTGAGTTCAACCTTATACTTGCGTACTCCATACCAGATCCCAAACTGGTCGAGTGGTTTGTATGGCTGCTCTTTTATTGAACAGTACCGTTTTAGGTACAGCTCCACATCATGATCTGAGACCCGGCCGGTCCAGAACTTGACTACAACGTTCACTGTCCCTATATTAACAGAGGATTCAATGGACCAGCCCGTCCATGTATCCTGCAGTTTGTCAGACTCATATTGCTCCAGGAAGCGACGGAGTGTCGACTCCTGGTAGAAACAAAGTTCGAACTCACGTCGGTTTGGCAAGGCAATAAAAGAGTAAATGTCCTTTGCACATACTAGGTTCGACTTGAACAAAAGCTCTTTGCCTACAAAATCCCTTGTCGGGAGCTCGGCCTCACCCGTGTATTTTAGCCTTGCCCAGTTATTGGAGAACTGGGAGGCAAACGAAGAAGACATAGCTAGGGCATAGCTACTAGGGATCTTAACCTGCCATTTTGAGTGGTATAGTAGCTAAAGAAAATTTAAATACAATTAATTTCCTCCCTTGCCTCGTCCTGACATTTTGAGTAGAAGTGTGGTTGAAGATAGAAAACTGAATGATTTGAGAAGCAGCCAGAGCCTTGCCTTTTTATGTGTGTTCTGAGGACGTAAGGGAGGACAGGCACAGAGAGAGCTACGTGGGCGTTGCCAATGTTTACCCCCCCCCCACACACACACACACATACATACTCCTCCCCCTTGGTCACATCACCCATTTGTTTTTACAGTAATATTGCTATTCAACCCTATAATCATATAATTGCTGTTATTTTTGGTCAATATTTTTGCCACTCCAATATTGCTTTCCATGTTTTTATTGGTTTTATTCCTTGGCATTATTCTTCTTTAATAAAGTTGATTTTACATGTTGCTTCTTCTTGCCCCTCATCTGTAAAGTGTATTTGGGTACTCACAACTCAGAAAAGCGCTACATAATTTTGAAATACTATTATTATTATTATATATTATCATGCAATAGATTTATACAATAATTTATATGTAAACATTTGTAAAAAAAAAAAAACCTTGGAAAACATAAATAACATTCCATGATGACTTCATGACTTATCTTCACATGCTGCAGTCTCGATAATGTATAGGCCTTTATGATTTGGAACTATTTGTGCGATTACAGGCTCTCAGTCAAATCTGGTCACATGTGTTCATTGTCCACTATTCAATGTTGATTTGAACCAAACTGATTCATGGTATAGCAAAATTTGGACATGTATTAGCTATGAGAGAAATTCTGGATTAGAATGTATAGACTTTGGAACATGATGTTGTATATTGGCATGAATTATTTTACTTAAACTGGTGTGTACAGTAGACTATACTTTTGTATTAATACAAAATAATTTGTTGTAGTGTCACATTATGGACAACATGGAGACTATAATGTATTTTATGGACACTACTTTATATGTATTCTTTTCAGAGCCACCCACAATTTAGTTCAATATTTATTCAGCTAAGTTTCATCATGATCAATGGGGACAATAATTAAATACAGTATATGTAACCCGTTCTCAACAGTGATATCAAAGTACATTAGTAGTAATGGATGAATTCATGATAGAGGTGGCAGTATATTTAGGTGAGGCGGATTTGAGACGACAAGCTTGGTTATGGAGCCTCACACAGCTGGACTCAAGTTAACATTAAGAAATTAATGCAGTGATGTGCAGATCAAAGTGTTTTCATTCTCCATTATTGCATGTGCCTAAAAGGAGTAAATCTGAAAGGTTGTGATTCTCTGGGTCAGAATGTATTTTTTTCCCCTAGCAATGCTGATTAATAGAACGAACATCACTTTTTCAAATTAGAGAATCGCAAGCAAATCTGCAAGATCACACAGAGTCACAGACAAACATGAAATGCCATTGACCATGAATGGCCAGTTTTACGTCATTGTCCCAATACAAACATTAAATTCCATTGACAATGAATGGCCAGTTCTGAGTGTTTGTGTTAACACAAACATTGAACACGAGGACATAAATTGTGATTGGTCAGAATGAGATGATGTATGATGATAAGAGCGCCCCTCACTTCACACGGGTGTGATTTTTGTTTGCATTGTATTCAGTATTCTAATGTCATTTCACAAATATGTTTCCTTTTCTTGGTGTTCTGTGTAAAGCACCTTGTTGAAATAAAATTGGCTTTGCCTTTCATGAGATAGAAATGCCCTTAAATGGGGTCCGTAGACTAATGCACGTCAAACTGGGGGTCCTTGAAATTAAACGGGTTGAGAATCACTGCTAGAGCTGTACTTTATTGTATGACAAGTATGCTACCAGATCTACCATCTCACAACGCATCACTGTGAGACTCTGATGGTATAGAATCTATATATCACATATTTTTGACAAAATGTAGGCCCATTCTATGGCAAATTGCCAAAAGAGGCCAGGGGCCATGTTGAACTTTGTTCATGTGTCATGCTAATTCCTGAGGTGGAAATAACCGGGTGGGGCGTGGTGCCGTGCATTGATCCTGACTTGCATCGTTACAGAGTAGGCCCGGCCGGTGGAAGACAATGAACTCAACTGCTGGGACGAACATGAGCCACTTCTGTTGAACCTGTACAAAGATCTGATCATTCATCCATCGAGTCTCCATCATCAAGAAAGTACTGTAGGCTACATATTTGATGTATTGTCCAGTGAACATTTAGTTTCCCCCTCCACAAGATGCTGTGGCGGGCAGACGGACGGACTACTGTATCTACTTATATATAGAATCACGGTAGCATTTTGCTAACCTGGTAAACAGTAAATATATAATTTACTTAGGTATTTTAGCTTTACTCCAAGTATTGTATTGTCATTTTACTTCTTCTCCACTACATCTCAGAGGCAAATATTGTTTTACTCCACAACATTTATTTTAAAACTTTAGTTACCGGTACTTAGATTTTGATTAATTATATAAACTCCAGTTGTAAACATTTTGGCCATTTGTAAATGGCAGGAAAAAAAGATTGTTTTTACATTTGAAAAAACTTTGAATGAGACATAATCTGCATAAAGAGTACTTTATACTTTTGGTACTTTTGTTATATATATATTTTTTATCCCACGATTTTGTAACCCATTTTTTACCCCTGTGTCAATCATCTAATGTGATCCTGGGCTCTCCACACCCTCCACCAACCTAGTCCCCATATATGGGGGACAAGGGGAGAGCAACGGACTTGAACTCATGCTTCCTTCATGCCCGAGTGTCCAAGTTGCTCCTTTACACCTGACAGGGGGGAGTTTCCCTGGTTGGACGTAGCGCGTGGAAGGAACACGTCATTCCAACCAGTTCCTTTCCCCTCCATCAGGCGCCCCGGCTGGCCAGGGGGAGGCAGTTTAGTGACCAGCATGTTTTTTGTGAGGGTACCTACCCTATAACCTGACGCTGCCAGATGCAAGAAGCTTGCTACACAAATTTGTTTCACAGCTTATTGGGATCTGGGATCTCTGGAGCAAATTCGATGACAGGGCTGTTCCTTTTTTTCAAGATACTTGGTAGATGACTGGATGGACCGTCTGTCTATCACCGCGTGGGCGTGCAAACACAACCAATCATATTGACGTGTCTATATAGCATCACATCTGGTTTCGCACATGTCCCGCCCTTAGCTCACGCGGATTGGTTCGAACCACGAGTGGTTCGGCGTTAGCTCGACTCCCTGAGAGATCCCAGATGGATGCTGTGTTGGGGAACATGGTTACCCAATACCGCCCCCAGCTGGCAGAGTCAGGTTACCTACCCTAGGGGACACGGGGAGAACATGCAAACTCCACACAGAAAGGCCCTTTCGCCAACCCCGCCTTCGGGTATGGGCACTGATGACGCGGAGGAGGAAACACGCCGCCAGCACCCACAGCATCCCGAGCGGGAATCGAACCCAGGACCTTCTATAGCTGTGAGGCGACAGCACTAGGCCTACTACTACCAAGTACATGTTGATGCCAATACCTTTTTACTCAAGTAAATTGAATTATGGTCTTTTAGACTTGTAACAGAGTAGTTCTAAATTGCAGTACTGACACTTTTACTAAAGTAAAACATTAAGGTCTAGGAAAGTCAATGTTAACATTGTCTTGTAAAGCAGTGGATCTTCATGTCCTTTTAGTCCAGCTAGGGGTCCATATATCTTGGCTATTCAAAAACAGGCTTAGCAGACCTACCTACAAGCTCAGTGCGTCACTTTGTGCCACACCGCAAACTTGTACATCTGCTATTTTTACACAAAAACATTTGAGAACTGTGATGTCACCAACATGACCAGAATGATGATGATATATGATCATATCTCCTTTGTCAAAAATAAAACTTTTGCTTTGGCTTCTGTAAAGTGTTTACTACTTGGAATGTATTTCTGCACAGCATCCTCATACAATATCACTATCTAGGCCTAGACCATCTTGCATGCGTAACAAAGGGAACCATTTAATATGTTGACATTCTGTATGTTAAATAAAAATCACACCCGTGTGAACTGAGTGGTGCAACTCCCCTCTCCCCCCTCCTCTCTCTCTCTCTCATTAGCAGGCAACAGTGCAGCACTAATACTATCTCTCTCTCACCGTTTCTGGCAAACAGCGCCCCTACTGGTACTCAGTCATACTCATGCTCATTAATACATACATAGGTGAACACGGACACATACATACATACATACATACATAGGTGAACACGGACACATACATACATACATACATATACATAGGTGAACACGGACACATACATACATACATACATACATAGGTGAACACGGACACATACATACATACATACATACATATACATAGGTGAACACGGACACATACATACATATATACATATACACGGACATTGCTGGTTGTAGGAGTGGTTGCACCACTCAAAAAAGGCAATTCTGATTAAAGTAGAGCTCTGTAAAGAAAACTGTACATGAAGGAAACAATTATGTTTAATTCAAATAAATTAAATTACAAAAATCTATTTTATTTGACTATGCATTAGGGCCATTTGGACACCCATGACAGAGTTATCATTCAGCCGGGGACCCTGTGGAGTGTGGAACCCCTTCAAGGATTCCCGGAAGCCCACTGTGAGACCCAGCGATTTAAATTAGTGAAACATATAACTTTCGATCAGTTATACATAATGACCCGACTGAGCAGTATAGAAAACACATAATGATTCAACTGAGCAGTATAGAAAATACATAATGATTCAACTGAGCAGTATAGAAAAAAAACAAAGAACGATTGATAACAAACAATCAAGCACTTTTCTTTTGCTCATCTTTTTTATTTCATGATTAATATTCACATCACTGGTTAACAATTAATCACAATGAACATCGCTTTCATACCAAATATTCATCTCAGGTCAGGGAAGGGGGGGGGGGGGGGGGGCTCTACCTAAACTATCAGATGCCTCTAACAACCAGCAGGTGGCGTACGTCGTCTTCTGCATGCTCGTACCACGGTGGCGTGCCCTACAGAATACTACGATATACAGAATACTACGGTATACACGTACAGTACGCTATAGTACACACGCCACGCAACACTGGGAAGCATAGCTTCCTCTTCTCGTCTCCTGCAGGGCAGCGAAGCGGCCTGCCCAGTATACGCGGTACATTACATTAAAGTCCACCAAGACATTTGGTGGGTACGGTCTCCATTCCGTCGCGAGGAGACGAGTAGAGGGAGCATGCTTTTCGGTGTTGGAACGTGCCTCTGTAGGTGGGAGACATAGCAAAGGGGGCTCCAGGTTCACATATATCTACCAACACTTCCAGGAGGTTTCTCCCTGTATTAAAATGTTAAAGCATTTTTAGTTGGTTAAGTCTCTTTAAAAAAAGAGCGCGACTTGGAATGTTACATTCGTCACAATTTCAATGTGTCCCTTAATTCTCATGATGAAATCGTTATTTTATTTCGTCAAATTGTGCCAAATCCTTTCACTTGATTTAAAAGTCTCAGTGTTGGTAGGTGTATACGTCCAGTCCAAGATGTCTATAGATAGGAGCTGTCTAATACAAAACATATTACCTTGGCTACCTGCAGCTATACCACATGCCAAAAAGACTGATACTGGTCACTGTTGAATCTATAGTGTGTGGGAGAGGGGGGGGGGTATAGGCAGGGCATCAAGCAGGCGGAAGCATGGCCACGTGTGCCGGGCACCGTTATGCCCCGCTGAGCGTGCGCAACGTGGCACCCTCCGCACCCCCCTTCCAGCGCTGATGCGTGAGCGTGCCCGTGGGAAATAAGTCTCGTATTCCCCGACGACTACAGAGACGAACCCGACACACATCGCCCTACGGAGACGAACCTGACACACATCGCCCGATATCCTGCCCCGCCGGCTTGAGTCCAGTGTTTACTTTCTGTGGTCTATCTTCCAAAACAGAAAAAATTTAAGACAAACCTCCATACAAGTACTCATAATCTTGCGTCTTTAATACAATACATTGTTTTTTTAAAAACATTCTTGAAACTTCAGCAGCCCTTTTCTTGGTGGAAAAAGGCAATACTCCTTACGTCTTCGATCGCAATAATAACAGTAGTACTAATATGAATCATAATGATAACAGGTTTAGGAACGCCAGGGCTCATATGTCCATATTACCCTGTCAGTAACTTTTTTTGTGTGTGTGTGTTTGTTTGTTTGCTTGTTTTTCTTTAATTTATTTTATTTTAGTTACTTTTATAGTGATAAAAACATGGTGGTGTCTATATACATGGGGACAGTGTGAGGGACTAGTAAAGCGCAATAACTGGGGTTTGAAAGGTGGTGAAAACACGTTAGACTGAATCGGTTGTTACATTCTGACCAAGCTGCAAAGCAAACCCCCCACTTAACCTGATTGTTATACATTATTAACCTAGTCTTAATACTTAACCCTAGTCAACCAGTATAATCACAAACCTAACCGTACCGTTATCTCACTGGGAAATGAAAATGCCTAAACTACATTTTAGATAAAGGAGGGGATAAAAAGTGATCACGTTTTGAAGTTACGGTGATTTTGGACTTTGCACCCTGGCCAGAAAATGTAACAATGCCAATATAGGCACAACGAGAGGGCAGACCGGAGAGTTTGAGTGACAGACCATCATAGCCAATAGCACGACACCAATAACCACTAAAAATCCACGAACCTGCACCAATGAGTTGACAGGAAACTATGTCACCTGACATGGGGGGAAGGGGGGGGGGGGGGGTACAAGATCTGCTGATCCACATCGAAACTACTACTGATCCTACATAAGACCCTTCAAAGTGCTTTTCATGTCATTCTTGGAGAAAGATTATATTCACTTTACTGTACTTAACGTGTTTTATATAGGCATTTGTTTGTTGATCATTTGATCATTTTGCTGTTTGATTATCAGTGCTTTTGACTACCAATAGTTTTGCTCGATCCTGGCCACACGCCACACACATTCAAACACGGTATAGATAAATATTTCACTGAGATACAGTAAAAGCAGCTTTGCGTTACACTATTGCATCATAAAAAGGGGAACGAGATCGTGTCCGAACCAGAGAAACGTACGACGTCTTGGATGTTTTGAAGGGTGAGCTGTACGGTATACATCGAGTATTGATTCACTGCTAAACACACAATAACATCGCCCTTGAGAAGTAGAGGCTATAGTTTAGATGGAAACAAGATGTTCTGCCGGGGGATTCTCTATTATTTAAAGGTCAGCTTTTGTCTAAATCTATTCTAAAAAGAAAAAAAGAAGAAAAAGAAGCCAGACTATCAGTGTTCCACAGGCTACAAGTGCGCCCTCTACAGGTCGGATCCGGTAACAACACTTCACGCATCTGACAAGCTAACGCAACAGGCTGCAAACGCTGTTGCCCCTCGATCGGTTTGACCTGAAACCATCCCAGTCACATAATAATAATAATAATAATAACAACAATAATTGCACATTAAATATAGAGGTGGTGGGAGAGCGGACACTGTCTCCATTCTAATCATGACAATAAGTTACGGTTTGTGAGTGACACGTACTCTACTAACTGTATAGCAACTCTGCGGGCGCCAGGCCGGCCGGGCGGGCGCTGTCAATCAGAACTATATCACAGTGTTGTTTTTACCTCAGAGCAAAAGGACATTTGTGTTCTCTGTTGAAATAATAGAAGTTTATCGATCTCCACTGTACTTTTTCCCTTTCCATAATAAGTTTATCAACATGCCTAATCATGTCCAATTCTGTTTTGGTCTCGCCCTAATGACAGTTATGATGTCGTTGTGATAAAAATGGGAACAACGGAACGGCACATACATCACCACTGCTTTGAACATGGAAGGTCAGCAAGACCATGAAAACACACACAGTTGGTTTCATTTTAAAACACAGAAAAAAGTTGGAATAGTTTTGTAAAATATGTGACTATTGTTTATTTTATTGTAAAGTTTAGATTTCCGTTTTGTTTGTACAGTAGGTGCGTGTGCGTGTGCATGTGCACGTTTGTGCGTGCATGCGTGTGTGTGTGAGAATAAAGTTAGCGCAGTCTATGACATCGTCGGCTAGTGGGAGGTGTTAAGAGAAGGGTGGGTGTGGCTCCGTGACCTCACATCCTGTCCACGTGACCCAGGAAAAGCCATATAAGGGTGCGGCTGCTGTCTTATCTCTCTCTGACGGCCAATCAGATGATAGCTACGGCCCAGCGTGACCTGTGACAGCTAGGGGGAACGTTTGAGAGCATATGGGGATCACTCTCTGACGTATAGATCGGGGTTTACGATGTGCTGGAGAAACAAAAAAACGGGATTCCACCCAGTGTTGTTTTCGTCGACTAAAACTAAGACGATTTTTTTTCGTCTACAACCTTTTTTCACTGAGGAAAACGAAATGGAAACTAAATGAAAACTAAGCTATGGTGACTAAAACTAAGACTAAATGTATTGACAATTTCGTCAACAGACTAAAATCTTAGCCAGGGACTAGTGGACAAGAGATCCAGTATCAAGTCATTTTACACCTGGTTGCATGCTGAAAATAGCAGATCTACAAGCTCACAACGTGTGGCGTTGTGAGCTTGCAGATCTGCTATTTTCAGCAAGTGCATCAAGTCACCGACAAAATACATTTTAGTCGAATAAATCAACTGTGGATTTAGTCGACTAAAATCTTATGACATTTAGTCGACTAAAACTAGACTAAAACATTTCAGGTGACTAAAACTAAATTAAAACTATTCAAGGGACTATGACTAAAACTAAAATCAAAATGTGCTGCCAAGACAACACTGATTCCACCCCCTACCTAATAATCACTGAAAGACGTAAAGAAGTGAAATGATTTGGGTTGGTTGACGACCTGCAGGTGTTTTTGACCAGATTATGGTTCGATGGCCTCTGGGTGAAACGCTGCCGCATTGGGAGCTTGTTGTGAGAGCTGGGTATAAACAAACAAAAGATAAAGATAAAAGGTTAATCATGCAGTAATCAGTTATAGAGCGGGACAAGTTAATATTCAATATTAAAGTATTATTAGAATAGATTAAGGTTAGGTTAGATTAAATTAGATACTTGTTAAGTGTCTGGTTGAGTGTGAGGATGCGGGCGCTATAATCACTCTGGAAATATAGAGAGAGTTTGGTTAAAATGGTTTGGGAATGTATGGAACTCAACGAGAGCCAAGCCTGACATTTACACGTATTGTTTTTTTTGCCCGTCATACTGTGTATATTGTATATATATATATACATCCACTGTGGCGTGTGCAATAACTTGTGTTCAATGCTAATCGCACAGATCTGAATCAGTGTGTTAAAAGCCCAGGCCAGTGATCCGTATCGCAGTCTAGATCGAAGAAACGTTATTTAGCCTATCTACCTTTTCAGACTGACACGCCTATAGTAGTAATGAGAGGCGTTCGTTTATTTTGGACACGCAGAGAGGTTGAGGGGGGGAGGGGGGGCGATTAGGATTACACAAGCGTATATTTTCACGGGCATGAAGTCCAATATATACTCTGTAGTACGATGGTGTCACTGGCTAACGACATCAGTTGTTTTCAGCAAGCGACCTCATCCTCGTCCTGCCATGGAGTATAAATTAAGCTTTGGACCGTCCTCAACGCATTGGGAGGTCACACTACTGAACCCAGAACATAGGTACTACCCCCCCCCTCTCTCCTCCTCCCATCAGGCCATACAATGTGATCTTACCCAAACCACATCCCTCTTCCTCTGTGCCCATCACTGCTAGCTGCATGGGACATATTTGTACACAGATATAGCATATTCAACCATGAATAATGGGGGGAAATAGAGCACTGTAATAATGATGTAATGGGGGGATATTATAGTGATCAGGCTATTGTGAAGTATATTGGAAACCCATTCGGTACGGGAGCCCCTTTTGGGGTTCTTGTTTGTATTATAGCAACATAACATTTATGTTATTATTTTTGAAAAACTGTGTTTTCTTTTTTCAATCGGCCAAAATGGTTTAAGACCGGTGGCTGAGAAGTTGGAATGTGCTGATTTTCAAAGTGTCCAAAGTGTCCCTCTGCTACCTAATTTCCAAAGTGTCCTTGTCCCTCTGCTATCTGGTAACTAGCTAGCCCTCGGCGGGTTCCTGTGGTCTGCTTCTAAGTGTAAAGTGTAAAGGGACCGGGGTCTCTAAAAGGAACATGCATGGACCGTCGCCTGGCGATGAAGACAGGACCCTGGAGGAACTAACAGGGAACCGCCTGGTGATGAAGACAGGAGGACCCTGGTGGAACTAACAGGGAACAAGGCAGGACAATCAAAATCGTTCCAGAGGTTCTGATCGAACTACGCCCCAGAGTTTAAAAAATAAAAACGGATGTCTGGGGTCGGAAATTGGGTTTGGATGATTGCAGGGATGGTAATTATTAATATTATTTGACCATTAAGGCCTGGATCAGATAATTAACTGCTGGAAATGCATGCACTGCTCCGTACAACTTTCATACACCCTTTACAACAATCGTGGGGCCAGGGTCTCCTTTAGAGCCAGCAGGTACTGGGGGAGACTTTTCACGAAAAGGAAAAAAGAAAGGAAGAAAGAAAGAAAGAAAGAAAGAAAGGAAAACATTGTCGAACCCCAGACAGAGAAAACACAGACACAGCAAACAGGAAGTGCTTTGCTTTGAAGTAATAGGCAAGGTATAATTGTGGTTAATCTTAATGTTGTCAAGAGGCCAAAGAGGTGAAGCGGTCAGGAGTTGTCGGACAGACCCCAGAGAAACACGGAGAGGCGACGGCGGGTCGGTGTGGGTGCTGCGACAGGCGAGGTGACGGGCCGGGCCAGAGGGAGATGACTGCGCTGTGGTTGGTTGGTTGGTTTATTGGCAGGTGGGCGGGCGCCATGCGTTTCCCTCCAATAGCTACGGGTCACTGTGACTCAGACTGCGGAGGGAAAGGAAACAGAGGGACATTTTTTTTTTTTTCTTTTTTTTTTTCAAGTGAGAACTGACCAAGAGGCAGAATAGAAATACACATAAACAACAACAATGGGACATCCATGATACACAACAAATACCAATAAGCACTCCAAAGGAGATGAGATCAGATCAAATCAAATCAAATCAAATCAAATCAAATCAAATCAAATCAAATCAAATCAAATCAAATCAAATCAAATCAAATCAAATCAAATTGTGCGTGCGCACGTACTTGTCTCAGTGATGCGTTTGTCCATGGCGAGGAGGGGCTCCCTCAGCCCGTCCCCCCCAAAGGGAGTGGCCGCGGCGTCCTTCAGCCCGTTCTCTGCTGCGGGGGGGCCACTAGGGGGCGACGCCACCTTGGCCTCCGCCTTGTCCTCATAGAAACACATGAACATGAAGAAACGCGTGCACAACATGCACACGCAGATGCACACATTGTGCATCTGCGTGTGCACTTTTTTGTACTAGACAACTCACCCTTTAAAATGAGATATGTTATGGGTGTGTACGCCCAGCAGAAAAAAAGTTATTTGGAAAATAAAACTTCAACCGGGCATAACTTTTTGTGTTGTCCTAGAAGCACTACCCAGTGTAAATGCAGGCTCTTTTAAATGGCTTCCAACATAAAAACTAAACATTTTTATCAACTCAGTTAATTTTTTGACAAATCAAGCTTTCTCTGAAGGTCTTTCGTTGTCACAACAGATAATTTCCAATAAATCGTTCAAAAACGCAATTATCCCATAGGGAAGTCTAACAACTACATTGATTTGACTTGAAATTCTCAGAGTTAATAAAGTATTCAGTCAATACATTTTTTTTTGGTGCTATGCCTTTTAGTGTTTGACTGTACTGCTGTTTTACATTACTGTCTAATCAAAAACACCTAATATTACTGTAGCACTTTCAACGCCTGTCCTCTCCCAGTCTCAGCAACTAACTGGCCTCTTAAATGGTAGACTGTGTTATGGCACCACCTTGTGTCCATTAGCTTGTCCGTTGTCCGACTCCTGTCCCACATTGTCCATGGATCCCGTCTTAGACTTAGCTTTGATGGTCAGCTTCTGGGAGTCGATCTTTACATCTCCACCACCTGGGGGGGTGGGGGGGGATGGGAAACAATTAAATACTTTTAAAGAGAAGAGAAGAGAAGAGAAGAGAAGAGAAGAGAAGAGAAGAGAAGAGAAGAGAAGAGAAGAGAAGAGGTTAATTCTGACCTGGCTTGTGCTTGATATTATCTTTGGAGCCACATTTGGACGTCACCTTGCTCAGATCCACCTTCTTATTCAATATCTGCACCTGGAGAAGACAAGACAAAAGACACCTACTTTAGGTAACTGTTTCTGTTTTTATTATTCTCATTATTGTCTCCACCAGGCCGAAGGGATGGGGACAGAGTATGTTTTGCCCTCCGTCCGTCCGTGTGTGTGTGTGTGTGTGTGTGTGTGTGTGTGTGTGTGTGTCCGTCCGTCTGTGTACAGCTACTCTCCGGCACCGTTAACCCGGTCGATGCCACATTTTGCATGCACACTCCCTGGATGCCAACGATGAACCTCTGCCCCATATTTTCCACAACGGCCTGTTATAGCGCCACCAGGAGGCCGACTTTTGAAAAATACATTTTTTTATATTACTCCTGTCCAAAAATCCCGCAAATTGTTACACACTATCTCTGTATAGACAGTCATGTGTTCAAGATGGATCCGTCCGATATTTCATATTCCATCCTAATTGGCTAACATTGGCTTTCAAAGTTTGCAGGATTGGCCCGTTTTGAACAAAAAGCCTCAAATCATGAACGCAATGTGCAATTTACGTGAAATCTCTCACGGACTTTCCTACTAGGCTGAGGAATATATTCCACCCTTTTCACATTGGCCTGTTATAGCGCCACCAACAGGTGGATTTTGGCAAAACACATGTTTGGAACAAAATGCCTCAAATCATCCAATTGCCATCCAAGGCGTAAGAAATGGCACCCTTTTCACACCTGGTGGCGCTATAAAGCGCCACCAGGAGGCCACAACCTGACCTGCCCTTGTGGAGACCTGTGCTTCCGAGGGACACTTTATCTAGTTTGATCTAATTCGGTATTATTACCGTTATTTTTTATTCTTTATTACTATTGTGTTGTATTGGTATGTTGGCACAGTTCTGTGGATTCTCTCTATACATTTATGGGCATAGAATGCACACACTTTGCCTCTATTTCTATTTACTAATTATCTTATCGTTATGCAAACCTGGCCATGCAGCCCTGGAGCAGATGGCCTGGTCGGATGTTATGGGAAGTCGTCTTTTGTAATGTTTTTCCTCCGTCGTTTTAGTGTTTTCTGTTGTTTTAATTAGTGTTACCATATGCTACATATATTCTGTACACGACTTTGTTTCATCCTCATTGGGACGTTGCCGTGACAACAACATTCCTCTCATCAGGACCAATATACCATCAGGGGCGGTATTGCAGTCGCTGTACCGCTCACTGTTGTGACGAAGAGAGAGCTGAGCCAGAAGGCAAAGCTCTCTGTCTACCGAGCAGTCTTCGTTCCTACTCTCACCTTATATGGTCATGAAGTGTGGGTCATGACCGAAAGAATGAGGTCGCGAATACAAGCGGCCGAAATGAGTTTTCTTCGACGGGTGGCTGGCATCTCCCTTAGAGATAGGGTGAGAAGTTCGGTCACACGAGAGAGACTCGGAGTAGAACCGCTGCTCCTTTGCCTGGAAAGGAGTCAGCTGAGGAGGTCCGGGCATCTGGTTAGGATGGGCGCAACCCTAGGGAGGTCCTCGACGCACGTCCCACTGGGAGGAGACCCCGGGGCAGACCAAGGCGCAGTTGGAGGAAATACATCGACTCACTGGCCTTGGAATGTCTCGGAATCCCCTAGGAGGAAGTCACTATAATGTTGCTCTGGACTGGAGAGGGAAGTCTGGAGCTCTCTGGTGGAGCTGTTGCCCCCGCGACCCGACTACGGATAAGCGGTTGAAGATGGATGGATGGATGGATGGAGGACCAATAAAGGTCCATCTATCTTGTAGTGTTGACAGTGTCCTGAAATACCTGTTTCTGTATCAGTGGTGTTCTATATTTCATGTCAAGGATCCCCAAAAATGATATGTAATTGGCCACTGACCCCCATCTGAAAATATGTTGTTCCATGGACCCCCCAGAAGCAAAGATTTTAGTTAAAATGTTCACTCTGTAATAATATATATTCAAAGATTCGAGGCACATTTTCACGATTTTTTAGAAAATAGTCGACCGCAAAAACATGGCCGCTGCCCCATTATCTATCTTGTAACACCACCTGGACAATCTGGGCTGTATTTTGCGTGTCTTAAGTACCAGGTCTTATTCCCTAACTTGAGTAAACTAAAGACCTGGAGGCGTGATCAATGCTCTTTGGCCACTCAGAATAGCCAAATGCCATTGATCACGCCTCCAGGTCTTTAGTTTACTCAAGTTAGGGAATAAGACCTGGTACTTAAGACAGAATACAGCCCTCTGTCTCTAATCCAATACCGTAAGCAAAACACAGCGTGTGACATTCATTCTCACACCATAATGAATTGCATTTTAATTAATTGCATTTGATAGCGCTTTTCCAAGTGCCCAAAGCGCTTCACAATGGTTCATTCATCCATTCATAAATTGGGAGGTCAAGCAGCGAACAGTCGACGGCAGTGTCCTCACTTCCCACATTCACACACACACACACACACACACACACACACACACACACACACACACACCAATGGTGGCGAGCTCACACCGACTGACTCACTGGAGGCAACGAGACCTGCGCTCCTCTAGGATAACCCACCTGGCCTGGCGGAGACCTGTGTTCCTCTAGGATAACCCACCTGACCTGGTGGAGACCTGTGTTCCTCTAGGATAACCCATGCACCTGACCTGGTGGAGACCTATTCTCCTCTAGGATAACCTACTTGGCCTGGTGGAGACCTGTTCTCCTCTAGGATAACCTACCTGGCCTGGTGGAGACCTGTGTTCCTCTAGGATAACCTACCTGACCTGGTGGAGACCTGTGTTCCTCTAGGATAACCTACCTGGCCTGGTGGAGACCTGTTCTCCTCTAGGATAACCCACCTGACCTGGTGGAGACCTGTGTTCCTCTAGGATAACCTACCTGACCTGGTGGTGACCTGTGTTCCTCTAGGATAACCCACCTGGCCTGGTGGAGACCTGTGTTCCTCTAGGATAACCTACCTGACCTGGTGGTGACCTGTGTTCCTCTAGGATAACCTACCTGGCCTGGTGGAGACCTGTTCTCCTCTAGGATAACCTACCTGACCTGGTGGTGACCTGTGTTCCTCTAGGATAACCTACCTGGCCTGGTGGAGACCTGTGTTCCTCTAGGATAACCTACCTGACCTGGTGGTGACCTGTGTTCCTCTATGATAACCTACCTGGCCTGGTGGAGACCTGTGTTCCTCTAGGATAACATACCTGACCTGGTGGTGACCTGTGTTCCTCTAGGATAACCTACCTGGCCTGGTGGAGACCTGTCTTCCTCTAGGATAACCGACCTGACCTGGTGGTGACCTGTGTTCCTCTAGGATAACCTACCTGGCCTGGTGGAGACCTGTTCTCCTCTAGGATAACCTACCTGACCTGGTGGAGACCAGCTGTGCTCCGAGGAGCACTTTTTCTAGTTTATTTTTTTAATTGTAAGTAAGACACGAAAAACGCGGGAAGCGAACGCAGCTCGTAAATTGCAATAACAACAATTAGAATAAATTACATACCTTTCTTTTTTTCTCTTTTAAGTTTTTCTTTTTTCCCCCTTTTCTACTGTGTGTGTGTGTGTGTGTGTGTGTGTGTGTGTGTGTGTGTGTGTGTGTGTGTGTGTGTGTGTGTGTGTGTGTGTGTGTGTGTGCATGTTCTGCTGGGTTACATAGTAAATGGCTCACTGGATTTCACATGTTCTGCTGGGTTACATAGTAAATGGCTCATTGGATTTCTTGAAATGATCAGATGTCCATTGAAAGGTTACAAATCAGAGTTGTTCCAATACCAATACCAGTATCGGAACAGCTGCGGATATAGTGCCTAACATGCTGGTATCAATATCAGCGAATATGCCAGTCTGTGCCATTCCGATACCATGTAATTTATCACGTGATATTTCAATTTTCCCAGCCAATGACAGACATTCTACAGGGCTGTGTAGAATTTGCCATGATGTAACTCCAAATGTGGACAAGAAATCAAAAAGAGTTGCTCCAGTGTTTAGAAATTGATAATTCAAAATATGCTCCTCATTGACTTACATTGTAAGCTCTCAAAGTCACTCTTTTTGTACAAACAAATGTTCCATACCTAAGTTTGATTACTTTTCTACTTACTACTACTACTACTTTGTATATTAACTTTGGTGAGAACCACATAAAGCCCTCCATGGGTTTCTTTTCTCACCTGCACATATTTCTCTTTTATTGATGTTACCTTTTTTGTACTGTTTTTATTGTGCGAATAAACTAAACTAAACTAAACTACAAAATATGCATTATTTTGCCAGTGTCCAAGTATGAAGAGGAAGGTCAGAATCTGGTGGCGTGCATGCATGCATCCATCCATCGGTAACAGGTACGGTCGCCCCTTTTCCATCTCACCCCACTACTCTACCTATAGCTGTGAATAACAAACATAATTCATGTTGGTGATTATATAAAAGGTATCATCATATTTATTTAAATATTTCATTGTTAAGTTCACTAGTCTGTATATCCACGGGAATAATGGCATGATGATGCCATTACAAAACAGGGGCTACAAGGAAGAAATGTGTTTAATAAAACGAAATTAACTGCTATAAGGTCCCAAATTAACTTAATTAAGCAGTCACCTTCTCTGTGTCATGTTATTCTTTCAATTTTTTACAGAGTATAGAGATCGACTACTATACTATCAAATACATCTGTATACAAGATAATTTCAGATTCCAGAGAGGGAGGGAAATACTAAATTAAACACTTATACTGCCATTGCCGAAGCCTAATTTTTATACTAACGCTTAACGCCATTGCCGAAGACCTTTGTCAATTGCGCTTTTATAGTGCATTCGATGGATCGAGCCATAATGCTACTTCCGTTACCCGGTTAGCTAGCTATGTTGTTAGCACAGCACTGTATCGCCCATCTTAGATCGTCGTCGCCATAATAATCCATTCTATCCGTTTCATTCAATCGCCTGTATCTCCTATTCCTTGTCCCAGATGGCATTCAAAACAGCGTTTCTAGGACGGCACAGAGCCGACGATGTGGAGCCCCCAAGTGCACTGGCATGGATCCAAATTGTAAACAACAGTTGAATTCAACGGGACCTGTTAAACTTCCTGGGATAAGCTCCCTACCGGAAGTCTGGAACTGTGGCTATAGCGCTAAATGGGTTAACTCTTAACTGCATTAAAAAAGATTGCGGGGGCGAGTTGGTAAAGGGGCGAGTCGTTTGGTATCCCATCCATCCATCCATCGTAACCAGAGTCTCAGCCCCGCCCCTCCAGTACTTACGTGCCCTCCTCCAGGGACATATCCCATATTGTCCTTGGAGCCACAGCGGGACGTGACGTGGCTGAAGTCCAACTTTTTGTGGGTTAAGTTCTGAATCTACAGACAAGACGGGACGGAAAGGGTCCACAGGCAGGCAGACAGACAGACAGAGGAGCAGGAGAGGAGACGTTTTGAGACAGACAGACAGACAGACAGACAGACAGACAGACAGAGGAGCAGGAGAGGAGACGTTTTGAGACAGACAGACAGACAGACAGACAGACAGACAGACAGACAGACAGACAGACAGACAGACAGACAGACAGAGGAGCAGGAGACGTTTTGAGACAGACAGACAGACAGACAGACAGACAGACAGACAGACAGACAGACAGACAGACAGACAGACAGACAGACAGACAGACAGACAGACAGACAGACAGACAGACAGACAGACAGACAGACAAGCAGGTAGAAAGAAAAAAAACAGGAAGACAGCTATTAGAGGAACGCAAGCGGAAAGATGATGAGAGTGGCAAAAGCCAGAGCAGCTACAAGCTAAGATAAGGTAAAATAAAGGCCAGAGCGGCTACAAGCTTAAGATAAGGTAAGAGGAAACAGCTTTAGAAATGGAAGAGCATCTATACTGTCATTAGGAATCATTATTAATCCATACATAATTTCTGAATTTGTGATTCGACTTCACGTGATGAATGAATGTGAAAAGAATTTACTGATGCCACCAGTAACTAATTACAAATTAATTGTTTTAACATCAGAACAAAGAGTCGCGTATACGTGAATTTGTGTTCAGTTATGGCGAATAACATAAGCTTGTTCTTGAACTAAAAATGAAAACATGAAATGCAAAATGTTACAATTAAGTAATGGTATGAAGAATATATATACTGTATATATTTACCCTCAAAGGGCAATACTGACAGAAGGTCAATTGATGCTTTGAGCGACAAGTGTCAAACGACGCGTTACACTACGTGTCTCGCAATATTCAGAGTGTTGAGCGTTCACACACGACTCCACGACATCATAGAGCACCGAAGTCCGAATATCAGTAGAGGCCGCTAAGTCCACGGGTTCATGTATTCTTTTTAGGTCGCCTTATATACAGTATGAACTGTGTTTGGCATGGCCTCCTGGCCGTTTCACTCATATGAATATGAAGAATGAACTGACTGAGAGAAAACACTAATGTTTACTGCTCCTGAATTAGTTAGTGATACAGACTGTATCAAATAGAAGTGACTGACTGTCGTAAACGATACAGAGACACCTCTGTATCGGCACCTCTGTATTCGGAACACAATTCTTATATGAGACGATTTTAAAATCACCCCATGTTATTCTCCATAGAGCAAAACCTCCGTGAACCATGGGGATGAGCGAGTGACGTCAGGACTTCGGCGCTCTATATCCACGACATGTATAATGTAAACAAGGAAGTGAATGCAGTCTCCGGGTGTTGACCCTCTGAGAATAGAACGTCCTCCACAACACTTGTCATTTTGACGTAAGGTTTTGGTGTTCGACACTCTGTTCGCGCAAAGCACGAGTTGTTCTTCAGTAATGCGATTAATTTATGTCAGAGGGAAACAGAAAAGCACAGGACAAGAAATGAAAGAGAGTTACGGGTTCTGCAGAAGGAATGACCATCCAGTCAGGAAGCTCAACGCTCTTTATAGAGGCGCTACAGAGCCATAGTGTGCGTCAATATTAGCGAACATAGCCGCTGTTCTTTGCGTCTCAGTGTTAATTCCCTTGACCACAACTGTGACGAAAAATGCTCGGCAACTAGCTTTTTTCACTGACGAAAACTAAATTAAAACTAATATATGATGACTAAAACTCAGACTATAATATGCATGACGGTTCCGTCAACAAATAGGGAGGGACTACTGCAAGCGAAGTATAAAAATACGATGGACATTACGACGCCATGAAGGCCTGCCAAGATACATTTTAGTCGACAAAATCAACTGTAGATTTAGTCGACTGAAAATACTATGACAAAAAAAAGTCTATAGATGCGCTGTCAAAATCAACGCTGGTCAACTTGACCGCGAGATCGAATGGGTCGGTCCGTCCGTACGTCGGTTGGTCAGGACGTCTGTCGCTACCAAACCGACCGATCGATCTGGCTGTCTCTCCCCTTGACCACCACACTCCATTCCAACACACACACACACACACACACACACACACACACACACACACACACACACACACTGGGTCGTGAACATGGTCGTGTTTATCAGGTTTCCATTCCATTGTGCTCATCATGTTCATCACGCCTCTCGTTAAAGGCTCTACCCTGAAGGTGTCGCTTCTCGCCTCCGTTTCACACACGCCGCGGGAAAAAAGGCCTTGTGGGGAAATCAGTACCGCTGTGACTGGCTCTGGTGACGCAGGTGGCAACAGGCTGCAGGATGACTCACCAAGCGGTTAGCACGCGCACACACACATGCACGCATGCACGCACGCACGCACACACACACACACACACGCACGCACGCACACAGCAGCGACGACCTTCAAGCAGAGGTTTGCAGACAGTGCAGGGCATCCTCTTCAGCATAATTTGACATTGGTAATGATGATATTACGAATTTAAATCACGGGTCACAGTCACGAGCTACGAGCTCGTGAAGCTAGAACGACGTACGTATATAGCTATACTGCACTTATCACCCCGATGAAGTCCATATTCATATCAATCTATCCATCTGTAGTTATTGTCCTTTTAATCATGCAATGTAGTTATCACAGCGACATCACAGCGAGGGCATTAACCCTGTAGGGTCGGCGAGTCGGTGGGCCGATAATACACTGTTACAAACTATGCGGTTCGTTTCCCCTCCGCTCCACAAGTAGCCACAGTAGTCCAGGGGGGTGCATACTTAGTTTAGACTAGTCATTGGTTAGACATGGGTTAAGGTTAGGTTTAGGTGTGCTGCCCCGTGGGAGGTTAGGTTTAGGGTGAGGGTTTGAGATAGGTTGTAGTTGTATGACTAATGGCTGGTCTAACCAATGACTAGTCTAAGCCAAAAACTGTCTAAACTAAGTACTGCACCCAGTCCAGGAGGAGGTACCTGTGGCAGAGCCGCGCCATTTGGGATCGCACTGGAATGACTGGGGGACGCCACGCCCCCAACGCCACAAGACGGCGGACATCTCTATCTATCTATCTATCTATCTATCTATCTATCTATCTATCTATCTATCTATCTATCTCTCTATCAATCTATAAACTCTGATTGCGAACTCCAGTGAGCCATTTACTATGTAACCCAGCAGAACATGTCTGTGTGTGTGTGTCATGCTGCCCGCCACCAGAGGGCGCAGCTGTACCACACAAAAAAATGCACACGCACACGCACACGCACACGCACACACACACACAAACACACACACACACACACACACACACACACACACACACACACACACACACTAGGAAACTTAAAAAATAACAAAAAATTAAATAAATAAAAAGTACAAAATTTATTCTAATTGTTGTTATTGCAATTTACGAGCTGCGTCTTTGAACTTGGTTTAATGTAAGTTCCAGTGTTTTACTGTGATGTGGATTATGTTTAAAAAATCAATGAATTTGATTTGAATGGATATTTTTTGATTTATTTATTAATATGAACTTATGAAAAAAAAATATGAAATTATTATTTGAATAATATATGAATATTAAATGTATAATATGATTTAAAGGCCATATTTATAATCAGATTTTTAATATAGAAAGATATTACAACTTGTTTATTTTTCTTTAGTTGTGGAACCATTGCAATCATCTTTTGAAACCCAACGTCCATCCATGTTTCCTGGTGGTTTGTGGCTCCAGTTTGAACTTTAAAAGAATGTTACTCACTTTAACCCATTTTGGGTGGGAACCCCTTTTGGTGGTTCATTATGTTATACTTTAGCTATTGAAAAATAGCAGATCTACAAGCTCATAGGTCTGCTATTTTTTGAAAAACCAGGGAAATTGTAGGGGTCAATTGGGGGGGGGGGGGGGGGGGGGGGGCTGATTACACATAATCTTGGGGTCTTTGACATGAAAATGTTTGAGAACAACTGACACAGAATTTGTAGAATCGTTCCCAGGTCAACATAGGTTCAAAGAATGTTAAACTAAGAACATTACTCTCTTGTCTCATGGTGACTTTTAAATAATTGATAATAAGGAAGGATTTTCATGCTTAGACTGCTATATACTGTATGCTGAAATATAGAGAAAACACACATGCCTTTTCTCCACAATGTAGACTTGGCTTCATGGTAAAGCAGTTATCTCCACCAGAATGGGACAAAAAAATAAATCTGCATATAGTTTAAAGCGGAAAAACTGTCTGATAAATTAATTCTTGTATTCACAGTTATCGATCAAAGATGCGCTGCGACGCGTTGAGAGCTTGTAATATCAGGTTTTTCCGGAGGCGCGAACCATGCAGCACTAGCTGTGGAGATGAGGTGTATATAAGACATGAATTTAGAAAAATGTAAACGCAAAATGCTGCTGCGTTCAAGTTCAGGAGACTATAAGGAAAAAAGGCAATTCTCCTGAACGCTGCCTTCCGGGCATTGGAAAAAAGAGTTGCATTTTGCATTTCTTTCACCGTGTAGTAAATGGTGCGTTCGTGGTCTGGAGAGGGCATGTTGCTGATGTCTGTGTGTTTGCACGTCCTTGACTCCCTGCTAAGCTGTCTGTTTGTGCACGTCCCTGCTAAGCGTGTCAAGGAAATGTGGACATAAGTGCAGATTTCCAGAGCTGAGGGACGACGAGGGTGAATGATCAGCTGGGGAGCACACCTGGGTGACCTGGAGCTCTTGCATGATGCACTGAAGACCTATATTCATAGTCCAGTTCACACCTGGGTGACCTGGAGCTCTTGCATGATGCACTGAAGACCTATTCATATAGTCCAGTTCACACCTGGGTGACATGGAGCTCTTGCATGATGCACTGAAGACCTATTCATAGTCCAGTTCACACCTGGGTGACCTGGAGCTCTTGCATGATGCACTGAAGACCTATTCATATAGTCCAGTTCACACCTGGGTGACATGGAGCTCTTGCATGATGCACTGAAGACCTATTCATAGTCCAGTTCACACCTGGGTGACCTGGAGCTCTTGCATGATGCACTGAAGACCTATATTCATTGTCCCGTTCTCGGCGAAGAGGTGACCACGGAAACGGCGGTTAGTAAAAAAAACAGAGAGATGTGTTTGTGTGAGCGGTGACCACCGGCGTGACGTCATGTTTTCGGTGGAGGCGGGGGAAGGGTGGTGTCTGATGTTTTGTCATGGTGGAGAAGCTGGATGTAGAGATGATGGGTGGGTGTTAATTGGACAGGTGTGTATATAGGGTACAGTAGTAGGTTAATTGGACAGGTGTGCATAGAGGGTACAGTAGTGGGTTAATTGGACAGGTGTGTATATAGGGTACAGTAGTAGGTTAATTGGACAGGTGTGTATAGAGGGTGCAGTAGTGGGTTAATTGGACAGATGTGTATAGAGGGTACAGTAGTAGGTTAATTGGACAGGTGTGTATATAGGGTGCAGTAGTAGGTTAATTGGACAGGTGTGTATAGAGGGTGCAGTAGTGGGTTAATTGGACAGGTGTGTATAGAGGGTACAGTAGTAGGTTAATTGGACAGGTGTGTATAGAGGGTGCAGTAGTAGGTTAATTGGACAGGTATAGAGGGTACAGTAGTAGGTTAATTGGACAGGTGTGTATAGAGGGTACAGTAGTAGGTTAATTGGACAGGTGTGCATAGAGGGTACAGTAGTAGGTTAATTGGACAGGTGTGCGTAGAGGGTACAGTAGTAGGTTAATTGGACAGGTGTGTATATATGGTACAGTAGTAGGTTAATTGGACAGGTGTGCATAGAGGGTACAGTAGTAGGTTAATTGGACAGGTGTGTATAGAGGGTACAGTAGTAGGTTAATTGGACAGGTGTGTATAGAGGGTACAGTAGTATGTTAATTGGACAGGTGTGTATAGAGGGTACAGTAGTAGGTTGATTGGACAGGTGTGTATATAGGGTGCAGTAGTAGGTTGATTGGACAGGTGTGTATAGAGGGTACAGTAGTATGTTAATTGGACAGGTGTGTATATATGGTACAGTAGTAGGTTGATTGGACAGGTGTGTATAGAGGGTACAGTAGTATGTTAATTGGACAGGTGTACAGTATAGGGTACAGTAGAAGGTGGTGTAGGGACTCACTTTGGCCTTGGAGGTGGAGGAGGGGTCTGCAGTCTTGTTGTTCTGCGTGGAGGCGACCTGGGGAGACAACGACCCACCCCCAGCGGGTCAATACAACCTTCCAACCAATGACAGGGCACAGAAGTAGAGGGAGGGGCGGGTACGGGTGGGTGGGGGGGCACATGGGAGCCATGGTGACATGTTGAGTTCAGTGTTGATTTCGGCGACTAAAACTATGAAATTAAAAACTAAACAAAAACTAGACTAAATATATTGAGAACCTTTTTGTCAACAAAAACAAACTAGACGAAAATGTCAGGGAGATGAGATCCAGTAGAACTAAAAGGCAAGTCATTTTATGTTTGGTTGCTTGTGAGCACAAAGCTGAGTAGATTACTGTATATATCAGGCATTTCAACGCCATTGCGGCCAACTGCTAATTTAGTCTACTAAAATCTTCCGATATTTAGTTGACTAAAACCAGGCTAAAACAACAAAAAAAAATCGGATGACTAAAATAATGACAAACTAAATGGAATTATGACTTAAAAGTATACACACAACCTTAAAGCTAAATGAAAATGTATTCAAAAGACTGTGACTAAAAAGTAAACCAAGATTGTCTGTCAAAAACAACCACTGGGACAGACAGGTGGAGAGCTGTGTTTGTGATTCAAGGGAACATTTCCCCCTCAAACGTACAGATGTCACAAACCATGAAGGACCGTTAGATAACCAGGAGACTATAGGCCTGTTAGCCCATTTTGGCCGGGAACCACTTTTGGTGTTAGCATGTTGTTATGCTTTAGCTATTGAAAAATAGCAGATCTACAAGCTCATAGCGCGCCACCGAGTGGCGCGCTACGAGCTTGTAGGTCTGCTATTTAAAAAAAATCGAAGAACGACTGACATAGAAACATTAGCTTTTTCAGAAAACTGTCAGGATGTATAGAAGACATTTCTAGAATCTGATCTCAGGTCAGAATGGGTTAGGCCGCATCAATCCATGTCACGCTGAGCTGCCACGACAGCGGCCTGAGATGCAGATGGTGACGCCACCCTCCGCTATGAGTGTGTTTTGTTTTTTTGTGCCATTTCTAAAAGCGAGAGTGCGAGAGAGAGAGAGGGAGAGAGAGAGAGAGAGAGAGAGAGAGAGAGAGAGGGCCAGTGCGTGCATGTGTGGGTGGGTGTGTCTAACAGCAGGTGGTGGCAGAGGAGGGTGTGAGGGAGAAGTGACAGGCAGAGAGACGGGAGGATGGCAGAGAGAGAGAGAGACATAGAGGGAGAGAGAGAGAGAGAGAGAGAGAGAGAGAGAGAGAGAGAGAGTTGATGAATAGCCAGACAAATAGAATGGAGACTAAAAGGGTAGAGATGCACAATTTAAACTGTGACCGATACCTAACCTCTAAACTGTGACTGATACCTAACCTCTAAACTGTGACCGATACCTATAACCTCTAAACTGTGACCGATACCTAACCTCTAAACTGTGACCGATACCTAACCTCTAAACTGTGACCGATACCTAACCTCTAAACTGTGACCGATACCTATAACCTCTAAACTGTGACTAATACCTAACCTCTAAACTGTGACCGATACCTAACCTCTAAACTGTGACTAATACCTAACCTCTAAACTGTGACCGATACCTATAACCTCTAAACTGTGACCGATACCTAACCTCTAAACTGTGACCGATACCTAACCTCTAAACTGTGACCGATACCTAACCTCTAAACTGTGACCGATACCTATAACCTCTAAACTGTGACCGATACCTAACCTCTAAACTGTGACCGATACCTAACCTCTAAACTGTGACCGATACCTAACCTCTAAACTGTGACCGATACCTAACCTCTAAACTGTGACCGATACCTAACCTCTAAACTGTGACCGATACCTATAACCTCTAAACTTTGACCGATACCTAACCTCTAAACTGTGACCGATACCTAACCTCTAAACTGTGACCGATACCTATAACCTCTAAACTGTGACCGATACCTAACCTCTAAACTGTGACCGATACCTAACCTCTAAACTGTGACCGATACCTATAACCTCTAAACTGTGACCGATACCTAACCTCTAAACTGTGACCGATACCTATAACCTCTAAACTGTGACCGATACATATAACCTCTAAACTGTGACCGATACCTAACCTCTAAACTGTGACCGATACCTAACCTCTAAACTGTGACCGATACCTAACCTCTAAACTGTGACCAATACCTATAACCTCTAAACTGTGACCGATACCTAACCTCTAAACTGTGACCGATACCTATAACCTCTAAACTGTGACCTATACCTAACCTCTAAACTGTGACTAATACCTAACCTCTAAACTGTGACTGATACCTATAACCTCTAAACTGTGAACGATACCTAACCTCTAAACTGTGACCGATACCTAACCTCTAAACTGTGACTAATACCTAACCTCTAAACTGTGACTGATACCTAACCTCTAAACTGTGACTAATACCTAACCTCTAAACTGTGAACGATACCTAACCTCTAAACTGTGACCGATACCTAACCTCTAAACTGTGACCGATACCTAACCTCTAAACTGTGACCGATACCTATAACCTCTAAACTGTGACTGATACCTATAACCTCTAAACTGTGACCGATACCTAACCTCTAAACTGTGACCGATACCTAACCTCTAAACTGTGACCGATACCTATAACCTCTAAACTGTGACCTATACCTAACCTCTAAACTGTGACTAATACCTAACCTCTAAACTGTGACTGATACCTAACCTCTAAACTGTGACCGATACCTAACCTCTAAACTGTGACCGATACCTAACCTCTAAACTGTGACCGATACCTAACCTCTAAACTGTGACCGATACCTATAACCTCTAAACTGTGACCTATACCTAACCTCTAAACTGTGACTAATACCTAACCTCTAAACTGTGACTGATACCTAACCTCTAAACTGTGACCGATACCTAACCTCTAAACTGTGACCGATACCTAACCTCTAACTGTGACCGATACCTAACCTCTAAACTGTGACTAATACCTAACCTCTAAACTGTGACTAATACCTAACCTCTAAACTGTGACCGATACCTAACCACTAAACTGTGACTAATACCTAACCTCTAAACTGTGACCGATACCTAACCTCTAAACTGTGACTAATACCTAACCTCTAAACTGTGACCGATACCTAACCTCTAAACTGTGACCGATACCTATTACCTCTAAGGGACTGATCGTTATTTATCCACCAGGGGGGGGTGGTGCAGATGTGATTTCATTTTTTTATTTTACCTCATCCCCCCCCCAGCCTCCAAATATTTTTTCGGGACCCCCCCTTAGGGACTGGAAGAATATATATGACCTCCCCCCCCCCCCCCCAAACACCATAGACCATATTTATTTTATATTCACACCAACAGTATAGCAGCATAACGTAATCGTTTATTAGGCGGCGGCCGTCTGGGGTTCATTTGGTTCCATATCCGTCATTACATTATAGTCAACACTCAACACTGATGATATGCCATTGCATTCTTCCAACTAAAGATTTAAATATGAATCTGGCAACTTCGAAAATAGCATATGCAGACCTACAAGCTCACAACAACACGCTGATGACGCGACGCAAATGTATGAGCTTAGATACATGGCTATTTTTAAGGTGAGCCTCGTGCGTAAAGTCATTCTAGCCAAGCTGCCAAGGCAGTGGGCACCCCTCGCCTCTGTGCCCAAGCCCAGGATGATGAAAATGAATGAATGCTAAATAAATATGTCACGCAGTCGCATACCATAATACTACAACGTCATACTCCACAGAGAAAAGCACAATTTGCGCAACCCCAACGTTCAACTGCCTGCTCGGCTCATTTAGCCAGCCAGGCACCACCGAACGAATAGTATAACTCTTTCTTTAATCTATTACAACCACATTCGCAGACAAAAGTACATGGCACCGCAGGGTTAAATTGCGTGACTGTCACACTCAAAGGGTGAGACATGGCAGCCCTGGCTACTGTGACGCACACACCAACAATCCACCATTGCAATGCGAGTGCGCAAAGATGCACACGATAGCTGGCATTAGCTGCATGCTTTTAGACCAGCCCTACCGTATTCTGAATGAGAATCTGTCTCGCCTGCCACCATGTTGAGTTGTTGACGATGCGTTGTCCAAAGACGGTAGAGTCTCTTCCATCAAAATGTTCCATGCCCATCAACATAAAGGCCTCAAGGTGTTCCTGTGATGTTTTGCTACTTTCTCTGTGGAGGAGCTTCGTTCACAAGCAACTTCAGTCACAAACAGTAACTTGTGAGAAGTTTATATCTTAACATCATCCACGACCTCAGCCCCAACATTATTATTAGGCTATTGTTGTTATTATCATCTCAGTCTGACATTTTCCTGACTCAGTGATGCGGCGCAACCTCAGCAGTCAACCTGCTGGCTAAGCAGCTCCTCGCCTTCCTCCTCTCTGACTCTGACCGACAACACTCGCTCTTTTCAGCGGCCTGCTGCTGCTGGCCCACAATTCAAACATCGCGGTTCATAGCTTGAAACATTTTTCGCTTTTTCTACTGGAAATGTTATGAACGCAGAATCAATCTGTCCCGCGCTGTTTTGAAGTGGGTACACGTCAGACGTAGCAAACTACATCAGCGGCCGGGGGAGGGACCTTTGCTGGTAGAACAGAATCAGATCTACAAGCTAACAACGTGTCACCAAGCAACACGTTGTTAGCTTGTAGATCTGTTCTATTTGCATGCGCAGTTGCGCACACATGGAATATACCAAGTACACTCGCCAGAGTCGCCACACAGGGTAAACTTTATATAGATAGATATAGTGAAACACTATGAAAAACAAAATAATCAAAACATTTTTTAAATACAAAATTCAGCAAAATAAAGTTGTACAACCTCCCCCAAGCCAAAATAAAAATAAACATATCCCCCCCTCAGGCTCAAAAAATAGTTTAATAACCCCCCCCTTTTTTGCACCATACCAACCTTTGATAAATAACGATCAGTCCCTAAACTGTGACTGATACCTATAACCTCTAAACTGTGAACGATACCTAACCTCTAAACTGTGACCGATACCTAACCTCTAAACTGTGACTAATACCTAACCTCTAAACTGTGACTGATACCTATAACCTCTAAACTGTGACCGATACCTAACCTCTAAACTGTGACCGATACCTATAACCTCTAAACTGTGACCGATACCTAACCTCTAAACTGTGACCAATACCTATAACCTCTAAACTGTGACCGATACCTAACCTCCGATGACTTGCAGGGTCATGCCGACCGATACCTATTCCGATATATTGCGTTGTTATGTTAAATGTATATTGAACTAATGCTGATTTTTCTTACATTTTTTATTTTAGTTTCACTGGTGAAGGTAGATAGCAGCTGACACTGTGAGTATACAAAGCCATTGACGGTCACATTATTATTGTGTCAACAATATCAGTGAAAATTAATCCGGATTATTCTGAGACCGATATGGCGATATTTGTATGGCTGCCGCTGATATTCTACCAACGATTACATTGTTCATCCCCAAAAAAAAGGCTGGGTCTTATTATTTATTTATTTATCTTAAAGGGAGAGGATTTGATCACCCCCCCCCCCCCATTCCTTTTTTTCCCCTCGCTGTACTGTATACAGTGTTGTTTTTTTCCTGTGATGATATTGAGAATTATAATATATTTTTAACCTGTGATTAGATTGAATTTTGTTGTTTATTCTTCATGCCTATGAATTGATTGCATAGGGCCTAAATGGAAACAAGACCGCAAGGCATTTAGATAGCATTTTTGTAGACATATAGCACTCTATAATATATGCATAGTTTCATTATACAGATAAAATTCCTTCCTCTTAGCTTACATGATCCTTGATGACAATGTTTATGTATTTGACGTATTACCATGCTTTGTGCATGCTTACTGTAAATTGCTCTGCATTAAGAGTGTCTGCTAAATGCCTAAATTGTAAATTGTTGCATGTTGTTTTTACATCTATGTCTAATAAACTATTCAATCTATCAGTGTTGTTTTCGACAAATAAAACCACGACAAAAAATGTTCGACTACCTTTTTCCACTGAGGAAAACTAAATGGAAACTAAATGAAAACTAAGCTATGATGACTAAAACTAAGGCTAAATATACTGACGATTTTGTCAACAAATATAAACTAGACTAAAATGTTAGGAAGGGACTAGTGGACAAGAGATGCAGTATAAGTCATTTTACACTTGGTTGCATGCTGAAAATAGCCGATCTACAAGCTCACAACACGCCGCAGCTCGACGCGTTGTGAGCTTGTTGATCGGCTATTTTCATTATGACAGCATCAAGGCCCGCCAAAATACATTTTAGTCGACTAAATCAACTGTAGATTTACTCGACTAAAATCTTATGACATTTAGTCGACTAAAACTAGACTAAACACTAGAACATTCCGGGAGACTAAAATGTGACTAAAACTAAATGAAAGCTATTCAAGAGACTAATGACTAAAACAAAAATCAAAATGTGCTGCCAAAAACAACACTGCAATCCAATAATCAAAAACACATTTTGCGACGCCTGAAAACATGGCCGGCGCCGCCGCCCGGTCTCGTTTACCTTCCCGCCGCCCGGCTGGTACTTCATGTTGTCGGTGGACCCGATCTTGGAGCGGACGTTCTTCAGGTCCGGTGTCGGGGTGTTGATGGGGCGGGGGGTCCGTGGCGCGCGGGGCACCGGGGGCTTCTTCTCCATGGGGGTCTGCCGGGGCACCGGGGGCTTGGTGAGGGCGCGGCGGCGGTGAGCGCCGTCGCCGTTAGCGGTGGCCGGGGGGGTGGGGGCGGGGCGAGGACGAGGGCGGCTGGCGGCTGGCGGGACAGGAAGGGAGAAAAGGGGAGGTTATACACCAGTGTGGTTTTTGTCGACTAAAACTAGGACAAAAAAATGTTCGTCGACTACGTTTTTTCACTGACAAAACTAAATGGAAACTAAAGGAAAACTAAGCTATGGTGACTAAAACTAAGACTAAATATGCTGACAATTTCGTCAACAAATAAAAACTAGACTAAAATGTTAGGAAGGCACCATGGACAAGAGGTCCAGTAAAAGTCATTTTACCAATTGGTTGCATGCTGAAAATAGCCGATCTACAAGCTGGGCTTTTAGATCGGCTATTTTCAGCACGTGAAAAAAACACGTCATTATGACGGCATCAAGGCCCGCCAAAATAAATTTTGTTCGACTAAATCAACTGTAGATTTAGTCGACTAAAATCTTATGATATTCAGTCGACTAAAACTAGACTAACACTAAAACATTCCAGGTGACTAAAATGTGACTAAAACTAAATTAAAACTATTCAAGAGACTATGACTAAAACTAAAATGATCTGCCAAAAACAACACTGTTATACACACAACACATTTTTATTGTGAGGAACTTTTAAAACACTTTGACTGCCCAAAACTCTCCGAGATCTCTGTCTTTTCAGACAGGCTGTGTTATCACCTAACTTAGCTTTTAACCACTTTAACCATTATTTTAAACTTTAGCTGTAGAAGAATAGCACATATACAAGCTCGAAGTGCCACGCTATAGGAGCTTGTAGATCTGCTATTTTTTAAAATAATTGCTTCTTAGGGGGTGGGGGTCTCTGTAACAACATATTTTCAGATGGGGGGGTCGCAGATATTTGGGGCTCCTTGACATGAAATAGTTTGAGAACCACTGAACATAGGTTTGCCGAAATCTTCCCTTTTTTCTAAATTTAAATCTCAGATAACGTGTTTTACGTGATCAAGTGTTTTTGACGGCCGATCGCGGTCCTGTCGCTAGTCGCGGTAAAATAATTCATGCCTCGGGTTGTTGGCGATCCTCCCGCGATAGATTTGGTTAGCCGATTGGCGTTTGCTAACATCCGGTCAAGAGCCTGGCGTATTTTTTCCTTTGAAAAAGGCTCCAATGGCTCCAATAGCTGGGCACGTATTGATTTCCAACTAACGTGGGCAGTCAAAGTGTTCATATGAACCCTTTTTTGAGATTTTCAAGTGGTCCCCTGTGATCCAAAAAAGGTTGAGAAGCAACGCTTTACTTTTCATCTGGAACTGTGGAGAAGCTATACTCGTTCTTAAACTACAGGAAATCACAGAAATGTTGACACTTTTTTACACTAGTGTCCAAAATGTCGTTTTAAATAAACTTTGAAAATTGCAACATGATACACAGACTGCTTGTTACTACCTGTAGTCTTGGGTGTGCTGGGTTTTTTGGCCTCTCCTGTCTTGATCTCGGTCTTGTCAGTCTTGATAGCTATTAAAGTGGGGGGGGGATGGTCAATATACGTACACACACTGTAGGCTAACTGTGAATAAAGCAGGGGTTCGCAACGTTTTTGGCTGGGGACCCCCGGGAATGCTTTAGCCATGTCTCATGATCCCCTAGCTGTCACCTTTACATTTCGGTCAAAAAAACTATGCAATCAATCGATCAATCAATCAATCAATCAATCAATCAATCAATCAATCAATCAATCAATCAATAGCCTGAAGGGAAATACGTATTACCCCCATCTGGAAATGTGTTGTTCCACTAGGGACCCCCAGAAGCAAAGTTCGCTTGAAAACATTTATTCAAAGATTGGCACACACGCATTTACGGAAATTTAAAAGAGATAGCAAATATACAGGCTCAACAGCTATGAGCTATTTTTGAATATATAGCCAACGCTTTCCAGGTTTTAACGTGCTAACGTGCTAAGCGCATAGCCTGAATCCCTGAATATTTAGCGTGACAGCTCTGCGCCGAGAACGTTGGACTTCAAGTGGAATTATCATAACAATAAATAAACAAAAACAAAGCACATTGTATCGGTGTAGCTCACACAGCTGGCTGAATGACTCAGACTCCCCGCGGCGGTGTGAGCTGCTGTTGTTGTTATTATGATGATGACATAGAAACACCTGTTTTTGCAAACACACGTGTGCAAAACAGAACGTTGAGTCGTATTGCGCTTGCAGGAGAGTTGAGATGCAGCGCTTGTAGCTAAAACGACCCAGGTTGGCTATTTTGAAGAGAGAAAAAAAGGTTGAGAATCGGGCCTTGATGCCGTCGTAATGACTGATTTTACACTTGTTGAAAATATCAGATCTACAAGATCACAACGGGTCGCGCTGTG